>NC_048308.1:51821884-51968161 GCF_013100865.1 Trachemys scripta elegans | reverse complement strand
ACGGTTTGCCGGGCAGCCTCCAGACTCTGCGCCCCCGGCTGGCGCTTCCCCAGCGCAGCTGGAGCCCGGGAGAGGAAGCACCCAGCCGGGGGCGCAGGGTCTGGAGGCTGCCCGGCAAACCATGAAGCCGGTAGCACTCGGGCTTCGGGCAGCCCCTATGCCTCCGGACCCTGCGCCCCCGGCCGGGCACTTCTCCTCCCCAGCTCCAGCTGCTCTGCTCCAGCGGCGCAGGGTCCGGAGGCACGGGGGCTGCCTGAAGCCGGTAGTGCTGGTTCGGGCAGCTTGGCTCTTAAACAGAGCCGACGTCTGAGTCCGGGGAGGAGCAGAGCAGCCGCGGGAGAGGAAGTGCCTGGCTGGTATTTTTCCCGGACATGTTTGGCTTTTTGGCAATTCCCCCCTGACGGGGGTTTGATTGACGAAAAGCCGGACATGTCGGGGAAAAAACGGACGTATGCTAACCCTAGTTTTGCACCCCTCCCCCCCGGATATTTCAATTGCTCTTAAAAACAGATTTTCTTTTTTTTAAACACCATTGATTTCAGTGTGATTACTCTAGCTCTTCACTGGTGTGAGATCAGAGTCTAGTGCTGTTGGAAAATGTAAGCTATTTCCTTTAAGTTCCTTTACGGCACAGTTGTGAGTTGAAGGCAGCGTAGTGCTGCACTACCCTAAGAATATTGAGGAAGGCCTCAGGAAGTTGTAATGTTATGTTAAGTTAAACTAGTTCCTGAAACCCACTGTCACACTTCTAAATGCCTTTTCTGGAATGCTGTAACAGATCAGAATGCTGTAGCAATTAGTGACCTAACCCAATGCCCTTTGACTTCAGTGAGTTCTGGATCTGATGCCATATAACTCATATAGTCTGCCATTGTTAGGAAAAATGTGAAACCAACAACATCAGGGTAAAAGTTAAATTAGCCTGTACTCTTCTACTGTAAGATAGACCCTGATCCTGCAAGGTACTCAATGTTGATACAGGAATCCACCCGCCTAGAGAAACATGCAGAACTGGGCACATGGCATGTCAGTGGAAATGGAGATGGGAAAGAGTGCCTTGCATATAAAAGTGTATAGATTACCAATTTGTCAGAAATAATTACAAAGGAATCTCTGGAACAACTTGTTTCCTTGTTGTTCTATAGAAATAAAGTTGTATCTGATTTTCTTTCTGGAACATAAGATTTGTTAGAAGGCCACCCTTTAATTTAATTTGTCTTTAAGCATCTCTGTTAAAGTTATAGGATTTTTCAATGAAGTAGCAAGTTTTCCAGAGATTTGATAGGGTAATTTTAAAATGTATTCCATTAGATATTTAAGAGATGAGGCTTGTTTTTTTTTTTTTCTTCAGTATGATATTGTAAGTAGAGAGAGATTTTCCAGTCAATTTTTAATCTAGGACCCAGCCTAGAAAATGTAGGTCTTATTCTTTTGTTTTAGATCATACATGGCTTTAAATCAAACTGGAAATTCTGCTAGGGATGTAGCATGATATAGCTGGAAATGTGTCATAATGTCAGAACTAGTAGCTAGTAAATCAAGGGAGGGAATGACTTCAACTGTAAAAATAGACAAATATGTTTATATTTGAAAGCAATAGTCTATTCTTTTAAAAAAGTTTTCTTGGTAGTGTAAAGTAAAGAGCTGTAAAACCAAACTACAGTAGCTTTAATGTGTAAATTTTTTAAACTAACAGCTCTTGCCCACTTGACACACGCTATAGCATGCTGTACTAGCTCCTGAAAACCACTGTCACTCGTCTGAATGTCCTCTGTATGACTAATCATTGTGTCATTAATTTATTTTCCACAGGGCTCTGCTCAAGACACACTCTCTTCTGACTTTCCTTATCGGATAGGAACAGCTGCATGGTCCATTAGCAGTGAAAACATCAGCCAGAATAGCCAGATGTGTTCGCTTGAACACACGTTAACAGAGCCATTTGTGTCCCTTAGACTTCATTGCACTTTATTTCATTGGTTCGTTTTAACCCAGCGATTTGACATTGCTTCTAAGGACTGCCTTTCCTGAAGCCAACAGACTGGTGTTTAATGACTTCAGACACAAGGCCCTGAAGAGTTTTGAAATACTGGAGTGAAGTTTTATTTTGTTCTGTTCCCAGATTTTCTTGCTATCCCCAATTCCATAACTTGGTAAATGTGAGCAGGGGTACAGACTTCAGTAGATAAGGGGTGTGTGTGTCAGCTAGGTGGCTTACAGATGTTTGCTATCTGAAATGCATCAATCTTGATGACATCTCAGTATTCAGTGGATAACAAATGGACTGTGTCTGCCAGGGTGGCCCAATCATATGTGGCACGGCCGTGCTTTGAATGTGCAGCAAGGCATATCAGGTCGAAGCCATCAATCTTGTATTGATCAGCTTCATTAAATAAAACATGAGTTTCTTGTATTCAGATCACATCGATATGTTGATCAGCAAGATGGGCTGATCACACTTGTTTCTCTTTTAAAAAAAACTAGATAAAAAACAAACAAAAAATCTTCCTTGACTTGTTTGACCCAAATTTGATGCACGACCTCAAAACTTATGTTATCATTGGGCTTCAAATGGCACAGTCCGGGGAAGCTAATGATCCTCCTAGCAATCTGAATCTGCAAGCTCATACTTGAAGAATCTCAGTATCACCTCTTCTGGTAGCCCTAAGAACGTGCAGTCCTGCAGTTCCCATACCATCAAGCCCGCATTCCGAGTCTTACAACTTAACATTGAGGGTTTATCGACAGCCAAGTGACATTTAAATCAGCCCGTCTTGCTGATCAACATATTATTCTGCTCCCCTACACTTTATTGTGTCTCTATACCTATAGCTGTCAGGCTATAGCTAATGTTATAATTAATCCAAGTTTTTGATGATCCCTGTCACTTGGCCATGGTGATATCCCTTCAGGAGTCACCATCTTCTTGAACTAGTCTTATGGGTAAAGTGGATATTTGGGGGTTTGCTACAGCAGGTGGATGAAGTACTCTTTGCTCATGTTTAGTACCGGAAAGAGTTCTTGTGAGACCTCTGTTCCCTTATCTCAGGAGCCTATATATAACATTCAGCACCACAAACAAATTTTACGTAGCTTCTGCTGCCATCATAAATCCTTATTTTATACTTTATTGTGCAAAACATCGGCCCAGTTAATGCCAATTCAGTTTACAATACAAGATGACAAAAAATACCTGTAATGATCTACCTAATGATAGCATCTCATGAGAAATGTTTATGTTACGGCAATAAAGTGCCTGTTTGTTTTAATCTTTTACCACTCTCTGGGACCTTATTAACACTCTATATTGCCCATACATACCCGGTGAAGGTTTCATATGCGTTAGCCTCCTTTGATTATATAACAGATTTTTCTTTTTAAAAGCACTTTGTAGCTTGCATAGATCATATTTTTCCCTGATGTCATGCCACAATGTTGAAAACCCTAGGCAAAAGAAGACAGACATCCTTTACACTGAGATATCAAGGGGCTGGAGTTCCAAGGAGCACCTTCCATTATCTGCAGATAAGATATTTTTCAGTCTTGGTTATCACAGGTACTGGAAGTGGTTACTTATACCTCAATCTGAAATGATAAAAGTGAGTAGCGAGGATTAGGTGTCAAAATACTTGAAGTGTATTCCTTTCAACAAGATCAAAATCAAGACTGAACTTTGAATACAATGTGGTAGTACATTTCAATGGTTCTTTTGAAGAGAGGGAAAAAATATAAATTTATGAACACGTAACACTGTTGCTATGAATGAAATGGGAAAGTCAATTTCTTATTCCTTCTTCCTCACAACTTGCTATACACACAACACCTGCTGTTTTAACCCTTTGACCTTATAGACTCTTTAACCTTTGTTCTCTGGAAGGTCTCTGAAAAAACGTTTAACACTTATGAATCTTTCAATTCCACTATGCGGTTTTGTAGAGGAGGCTTGTTAGGAATCTCATGTGAGCTGGTCAGGAAAGTAAGCAAAGAGAAAAAAGGCACACACACACACTCAAAGAGACATTATTGTAAAGCAGAGAAGTGAAGAACACAAAAACAGAATTAAGCATATTTGCTATGGATTTAGAAATGACTCACAAAACAAGAGCCCCACAAATTGTTTGAGTTTGGTATCACTTGAAACATGAAAAGTTGACTGTCCATACCAATACAGGGGGCTGATTCTTCATTGTTTTGCACCTTGTAGTCTGTTAAGTCTGTTACATCTGTACAATGCAAATGCAAAAGGGGTACACAAAATGTTACCATTCTGGCAGTGTTTTTCCTTAACTTCGCAGTGGTCCAAATGACTACTCAAGGTACAATGCAGTAGAAATTCAGGCCACATGTGAACAGATGCAATAGAAAAAGTTAATTATAGTAGTTGTACTGGCTTAAAAAGAGTATCCTAACTTCTATTTTCAGATTATCTGCCTGATTGTTCAGCAAGGACTTGATCCCACCCTATTGAACTTGTTGGGAGATTGCCATTCACCTGGTGGTGTTGTTCAGTGATCACAGCCCCTTATCCTACAAACATCAGTGGGCACAGGAGTGGTCACCTAGTCATCCACATTTGTACAAAGTAAATAAAACACTGCTATTCTCACTTGGTGGTGTTTTACACATTTTTCACTCGCTTTGCACAAGTCTGAATGATGACAGGTGTACAAAGCAGTGGAAAATAAAGATTCTAATATTCTCTTTTTATTTAGTATCGTTCAAAATTTTGAGAAAACAAAGTACTGAAATGATAAGTCAAAACAAATTCAGGCAGAGAAATTACATTGCTAAAAGATGGATGGAATTTTGTCACATCACATTTTGCAAGTATATAACTTATTTAAGCTTATCTACACCCAAGTAAATAAATATTATCGTATACATTTTACAACTGTGGCACTGAGAGATTAAGTGACTTGCTCAAGTTTACATAACAAATCAGTGGCAGAACCACAAGTCCTGACTCCCACTTTCTTGTTTTGTTTTTCTCAGACCACCCTCTCTATTATATTTTTAGAACTCTCTATTTTTTTTTACAAAAAAGTGAAAACCTGAACTCAATGGGAGTTTTGCAGGGATTTTACCCCAAATATGCACAATTATCTGTAGACATCTTGAGATGATTGTGTAAGCAATGGAATAACTAACTGAACTATTAAGGTAAATGACAACACTGGCTACAGAATAAGAGAACATGTCAAGAAGGAGACAAAGGCAGTGATGACAAAAATTATATCACTGCAGTATTAAAGCAGAACAGCGTATGAAAGAGCATGTAATAGCACCTCTGAGTCTGAAAAATAATGCAGGGGTAATAAGACAAAACAGGCATATTATCTTGTTGACATTAGAAGCCAACTTGCTTGTTGCATCATTTTTATAGAAGCAAATGCTATTGCTGACATAGTTTCAAGTGTCTATTTTCTGCCATGCTGTGTCACATTCTAGCAAAAAGGATGTGAACTGCAGTAAAGATAACACAAATCATCACTGTATGGAAAAAACATGTTGCTCCTCCCTTCAAGATATTATGCATGAAATAGGGCTATAAATTGACACTGCCTGATGTTGCTCAGAAGTTAGATAATTTCCGTTAACATAGCATAATTTAACTGTGCTAATGATGACCTTTGCTAAATGTCAACAAATAAAGACAAAACTCATGCTAGTTTAGGAAAGAAAAAGCCTACAAATAAATGAAAATAAAAACTGAAATCATAAGAGCCTGCCCAGGTAATCTATGAAAGCTTATGTTGAGATGTTACACTCAACCTGTATTCAGAAACATCTGGCATATGCCTGTACATGATACTAGCATCTCTCTGAAGGTAACTTTTATTCTCCAGAATCTCAGCTTTCATTTAAAAAAAAATGTCTTTTTGCTGTTATGGTTATGAAGAAAATCTAAAAACGTATAACCAATGCAGAAACGAGTCTTCAGAGAACCTGGAACAATGCAGCTGAGAGGTGTGACCTGCCTCACTCCTCTCAGTGAGGAGTTAATGCAGACACTCAGTGATAATTAGAATATCAATATTGTTAACTATTTCCTTCCCTGTGTAAAAAAGGAGGAAGAGGGTCAGAAATGCACACAATTTTCTGAGATTGACATCTCCTTTTGGTGCCATGAGTAGGTGTTATTTGGGAGATGCTACTTATTTTTTTCCCCTCCTAATCAAGAAGAAAACAAACCCAAAGAGTCTTGCAGAGGCCAGGGGCATATTCACTGCAATGATCAACTTTTTTGGGGGCGGGAGGGGACGACAACTCAGTTGGGTGGAATTTATCTTAAGAGTGGAGCTTGGAAGAGTATCACTTCCTTACCTTCCCCAAGGGAATTAGGTACACAGATTCCTGTAGAAGTCCATGGGAGTTGGGTCCTAATTCTCTTTGGCCCCATTGAAAATTCCACATTGAAAGTAAACTTAAAATGAACTTCACTAAGGAACATGCAAATAGAAAGTAGTTATCACCATCACTGTTGGGTTCATAATAGTTCCATTTGCTCCAGTAACCAAACAGCCCAGTCATAACAAGAACTAGGGTTGTCCAGTTTGGACAGCAACTAGGGAGAATATGTCACTAATGAGAATTCATAATACAATAAATCCTGAAAAAAAGAAGAACAAAAACAAAACTGGTCTGGCCGTGTTCTGTAAATCAAATTAGAAATGGGCCTTAGTAGAATTTTGTTTGTTTGTTCACAGTGTTTAACATAATTAAAGATGTCCCTTAATTAAAACCCACAATTTCCTGATCTGGAGTTTGGTTCCTGGATTTTATTTCTGAACCATCTATCTTATTATAGTATCTGTTTCCCAGGAAACAGGTGATCAACATGGTACATCTTCCGACTCAAACAAATTAACTGCTTACTGGCTTTTAGACAAGAGACTAAGTCCTAGACAACTACAAAAAACTAACCTTGATCATACCTAGTCAGTCAGTTTTAAAAAGTGCAGAATTCCTCTAAAGAAGTGACTATGTGAAAATGGTACCTTCTTATTCAATAGATGTTTCCTGTGTCTAGTCAGTTATATCTACCTACTGAATAAGTACATTTTTATATTAGGGTTTATTATAATTTATAATTTTTAATATATTGCACAATCTATCCAGCTACAGGAGAGTAAACTGGATTATTTTCTATTTCTCACATCAATACATTTATAAAAGATTTGAAAACAGGGCCATCTATGTGACCTCAACGTTTTCCAGGTTGAATGTCAGTTATACCCCTGAAGCTTCAGTATAGGCCAAATGACTACACAGGTGTAATTGGGGGATTAATTTGCAGAAAATGGGATTGTACAGGTATAGCTGGAGGCAGTATTAGGATTGCTGTATCTTTTTTATCATTAATTTAAAAAAATAGCCTGTCTTTGAGAATCCAAGCTGAGTTTCCAAGTCCGACTGGTTCAAAAACAAACATATATTTTTTTCCTTAGAAAATGAAAAAAGTTGTTCTGGAAATCAGTAGGGCATAGTAAGATATGAAGTTCCTTAATGCTGCTTTTCCAAAGTCACTTTTTAGAGCAGACCCGTACCTTCATATATACGATATCCATTTGAGATAGAACTGAACATTAGAACAACCATGGTCTTTTAACTCTTTGGAGTGTACAAAGCAAGAAATTTCCTGTAAGAAGTAATTTATGCAGCCTTTAATATTTTCATTTTTTCCAAAGAATGTTTAATAGATTACCATATAGAACAATTGGCTAAAATGTCTAACTCTTTAAGAGTACAGTAATTCCAAGATAGTGATAAATTGGGAAATCACGCATTGTTATGGATATTAATTTAAGTTTAAAATGAGGATGGAAAGAAATAAGTACTTCAAGACTGAGGAATTACGTTCAGAAGTAAAATTAATTTCTAATACAACATATTTAATGAACATTATGTATCTCTCACACACACAGGTTCATTTTGCAATTTCAAATGTTTCTTGTACTAGGAACATTCCTTAATGCTTGAAAGATCTAACCTTGTAAAGGTAGTAATTTTCTCTGAGACAATGGTTCACTTTTAAGGCTCCAAAGTTTGGCTCCTTTTAAAGACTGAGACAGGAAAGTTACCACTGAAGAAGTATTTCTGACTGTTTGGTGGTCTAATATCCCACCATTGTGTAAGAGTTTATCCACAGAATTCCCTTTAGCATTAACATTTTGCTAGTCACATTTTAAATGGGCTTTTGATTGTGATTGTCTTTCCCTTTCTGTCTGTGTTGCCTGTGATACTAGTGATATCACCATTCTTGTCAACTTTTGAATGGTTGAAAGAACTACTATGAACAGGAAGAGTGGGTCAGATTCAGAGGTGAACCTAAGTCTAAATAAAGGAATTAGTTGCTGAAACTTACATCCCCCCCCCCCCCCCAAAATAGAAGTTATACCAGGTTAGACTCATAGTCCCCTTTGAATAATTTAATATGGTTACTAAAATATTACATGCAGTAATAGAGAACCCAGGGTCCTGGGTCAAACAATTAAAAGGCAAAGGCTACAATATCTGATCAAAATAGGAGTGAAGATCACTTTTTTGTTGCATCTGATTCTTTCTCCCCATTTCAGTCTGTATGATGTTTGCTTAGACTGTAAGCTCTTTGGGTAGAGGATCTCTCACCTGCCATGTCTGCACAGAACCAAGCACACATTCGGATACATGGAATATTAGCTCAGATTCATTATTATGAATTAATATTTTTATGGCAGCTTTGACTAAGTGATTGCCAGACAAAAAAAAAGAAAGAACAATTCCTGCCCTGAGGAGTTAACAATAGAAATAAAAAACAAACAGCTAGCCCAGAGGTGGGCAAACTACAGTCCGCGGGACCCTCCTGCCCAGCCCCTGACCTACATCCCTGGGAGGCTGGCTCCCAGCCCCTCTCCCGCTGTTCCTCCTCCCCCAAGCCTCAACTCGCCCCGCCACTGGCGCAATGCTGTGGGCAGCAGGGCTCTTGCAGAGGGGGGGCTAGATGGGGTGGCGGGGGGCAGTCAGGACCAGGGGTTCTGGGTGTGGTCAGGAGACAGGGAGAAGGGGTGGTTGGATGGGGCAGGGATTCCAGGGGGGCAGCCAGGAACGAGAGGAGGGGTTGGATTGGGCAGCAGTGGGTGGGCAGGGGTTCCCGGGGGGCAGTCAGGGGACAGGGAGGGGTGGATGGGGCACGGGTCCTGGGGAGGCCGTCAGGGCATGGGGGGGGGGGGGGTTGGATGGGGCGGTAGTCCCGGGAGGGGCCATCTGGGGGCAAGAAGCAGGGGAGTGGTCAGATAGGGGGTGGAGGCCGGGCCACACCTGGCTGTTTGGGGAGGCACAGACTCCCCTAACTGTCCCTCCATACAATTTCAGAAACTTGATGTGGCCCTCAGGCCAAAAAGTTTGCCCGCCCCTGAGCTAGACAGAGGCGAAGGGTGATGGAAAACAAACACCAGTTTGCTTTCTTTTTACTTGTTACTTGCTTGCCAATGTGTATCATCCCTTCCAATCTCTACACATTACCTCTGAATATGGCCCGGTGAACCTGAGTCTAGGGGTGATGTGACCTATCAGGTAGATTATTGTTTCTTGAGCTAATGTCAGAGGGCCATCTAAAAAATGTGCCATACAATAGATAAGGACATACAAAAGTCTCAAAGTACTTTACAAACAAATGAATTGCAAACCAAACACTCCGGTTTAAACAGAGGCATAGAAACATCAGAAATAGAACCCAGTAGTCTACTCCAGACTTTGAAGCTCTATTCTAATCTCTGTATTACAAAGTGTGACCAGAAATGCTAGAGAGCTGAAATGGAAGTAAATGTACTTTCCACAGAAATCTTATGCAGAGATATATGTGCCTTAAAGTGTGCAATATACTATTTTCTTTTGTGTTTGCGTTGGTTTTCCCCCTCCCTCTTTTTACTTGAAGCTATGATTTGGGGCAGGACAATAGTTACATACCATATGGCAAAATGTAGACTTTTCCCAGGGGAAGTTGCAAAAACAAACTCTATTCCCCTTCCTTGAGGAACAAGCCTTTGATTAAGAAACAATTGCCAGCTCTTCCTGCTGCTGTTTTGGGGATATTAGCCCACTTGTTATTACGAACACAAATGTTCTGGAAAAAGAAATCCTTCAAAATTAATTCAAAGAATGAAATGTAGAAATGCATCCAATATTATTCTGCTCAGATTGCTGTAATGGGAATAAGATGTACAGTAACTCCCAGATTTTAATAATAGAAATAAAATGTAAAGGGGAAAAAAGATACTGTTGCCCCATATTTTAGAGACCCAGGGACATTCCAG
The DNA here is from genome assembly GCF_013100865.1 of Trachemys scripta elegans. Taxonomy (NCBI): domain Eukaryota; kingdom Metazoa; phylum Chordata; order Testudines; family Emydidae; genus Trachemys; species Trachemys scripta. Next base: position 51,957,869 of record NC_048308.1, on the reverse strand, counting down.
CTGGAAGAAGAAAATGTTTGATATTCTCTTTGATTCAATCTTGGTTGGTTGGTTTATTTCCCCCACACCAAAAGAAATACAAAAAGAAGTTCTGCTTCTCCGAACACAAGAGAAACTAAAAACAGAAAATAGCAGTTTCTTAGTTTATAGACCCAAGAATCTCTAGCAATAGACCTAGCTTTTTCCAGGTTCATACTGTGCTCACAGACTACTGCTTGGCTGTCTTGTTTTTGTCTCTGCCTTTCTGTTTGTCTTTTCTCTCTTTCACACACAGATTCACACCTGGTCACAATACCCAGTGGAACCTCCCACCCACCTGGTGCTAGTTTCTAGGCAGATTCTATTAGAACTTGTTTTAGGTGTGGCCCCTTAAATATATCTTATAACTATCTTAAGAGAAGGACACATTCACACATCAATCCGAATGATGTTTTATAAAAAGGTTTTGCCCAGCTTTCGCCAGTGGGGACCGCGATTGGATGAACCTGCCACGTCAGCAGGTAAATAAAACGGCCCGGCCCACCCGGGTGCTTATCCTAGCGAGCCGCATGCCAAACGTTGCCGACCCCTGTATTAGAGGTTACCCAAATCACAATGATTCAACCCTGGAGCAGCAGGATGGAAAATAAAAGAGTGGCATTTTATAGTCCTCCTTCCTATGTGCTATCCCTCACCTCTGCAAGGTTACAGTATCCCAGAACTGTCAAAAAGAGATCGTTATTATTGTGATTCTAACAAGCTACAGGCTAGTTATTTCACTCAGATGTTTTATGAAAATATCAGGTGATCAGCACTAGGTCTCTTGCTAATATATGTGAAGAAGTTGTAACAAGGAAATAAGGATTTTTGAACAGACAGATTGAGAAGTAAGTGACATCTCATCACATGGGTGGGAATATCTATTTCAAATTCTATTGAAACACCTAGCTGACACATTTTACACATGCAATCCGAGACCCAGAGTCAGCGGTAAACATCTGACAAAAAATGAGAGGAAATGTCTAGGGCAGATGCCTTCTAATGACTACATTCATACGGGTAAGGAGCAGAGGCTTGAAAGATATTACACAGTTATTCCAATGTAAGCTTTCCTCATAGACCAGCCCTAACACCAAAACATTTGCTTGACTCTTCCACCTTATATTATAAACAGATTTTTTTTTTCTTTTGAGAAAAAAAATATTCAAAAAAAAATTCCTTCAAAGAAAAAAAAGCATGAGAAGGGGCCAACCAATCAATACAAGGTACCATATGTACACGATTACTGAAAGTACATATCTCGTACAGATGGAATGTCTCAGAAGATGCATTCTTTCATGAAAGGCCAGATTATAGATTTGCTAAAAGCTCTGTGTGAGGCAGCATAAAGAAGAAATTATGTCTCTGAATAGCACAGTTGCGTGTGATATATGCCATCATTATGTATGATAAATGTGATATATTCCATCATGTGCCAGCAATGCCCCTCTGCCATGTATATTGGCCAAACCAACAGTCTCTACATAAAGGAATAAATGGACACAAATCAGACATCAGGAATGGCAACATACAAAAGCCACAGAAAGTCCTGTGGCACCTTTAAGATTAACAGATGTGTTGAAGCATAAGCTTTCGTGGGTGAATACCCACTTTGTCAGATGCAACTGACGAAGTGGGTATTCACCCACAAAAGCTTATACTTCAACACATCTGTTAGTCTTAAAGGTGCCACAGGACTCTCTTGCTTTTTACAGATCCAGACTAACATGGCTACCCCTCTGATCCATACAAAAGCCAGTAGGAGGACACTTCAATCTCCCTGGACATTCTATAACAGATTTAGAAATAGCCATCCTTCAAAAAACAAAACAAAAACAAAAACAAAACAAAACAAAAAACCACAGACTTCAAAGAGAAACTGCAGAGCTACAATTCATTTGCAAATTTAACACCATTAATTTGGTGTTTGAATAGGGACTGGGAGTGGCTGGCTCATGACACCTCCTCATCAATTATTGGGACCACATCCACCCTGACTGAATTGGTTCTCCACTTGTAAGATAACTCCCCTCTCTTCGTGTGTCACTAAATTTATGACTGCATCTGTAATTTTCACTCCATGCATCTGAAGTGGGTTTTTTTTTTACCCACAAAAGCTTATGCCCAAATAAATCTGATAGTCTTTAAGGTACCACCGGACTCCTCATTGTTTTTGTGGATACAGACTAACACATCTACCCCCTTTTATACTTGACAGTTATGTTGCTGATTCTCATTTGTTTCATAGAAGTTTACTACTGGCCTATATCAGCAACACATGCCTGGTCCAGTTGCACTGCCTGGTGCATTGTAGAGGCATAGCCAAGTTTCTTCCAGGTGGCAGGAATAGTCCTGGGGTCACAGAATCTCTATATGATTGCACAACCAGCTGCAAGGTTCTCACTTCCACTCATACCTCTGCAACCCATGCAGCCCTATTCAGAATCTATTCAAGAAATGTTGAGTAAATTGATTTATTTGGGCCCCGCATTTCTTTGGTTATAGAAGATGATAGCTGAGCACACAAACAAGCAGCTACACTTATCAGGTTTTGTCTTCTTTTTGGTAGTGCTGCAAGGAGGGGTCCACAATAAAGGGGGTGGGGGCGCTATATTATTGCCTACAAAAAATTCTACCCTCCATCTATAACTTGTAAGAGTAGAAGAAAAGGCTCCCTACATTCTTTTTTAGAACTACTGGGGGGGGAGGGGGGCGGGCAGGGAGTGGTTGGGTGTACCTGTTAAGCACAGAGGAGTAAGCCACATTGGCTGTTCCTGCTCCCGAAACACTGCAGAAGCATTTCATTCCTGCTGCATGGCTGGGGGTTGTTGGACAGCAGTGATGGGTGTGTAACAGGCATTCATACTCCAAGGCTTTCTTCATTGCAGTGTAAACAGAGGATAATAGGAGTTGGCATGTTACAAGCATCTTGGAATAGGTGGGTAGTGGTTTTATGCTCAGCATAAATCCACTGGGTTGTAAACTCACACAATGGAAAGTTGGCCACAGCCGCTATACAGTAGAGTAGCTACCACATGCATTGTGACAGTGCCCTAGGCACTACATACAGTTTTGAGGGAGAATTGTTGGAAGGCTAACAAATTCAGATCTTTATCAGCTACCGCAGCTGTAGACACCATTAGATGATCTGTTATAGCTAAGTAAATGCTTACCCAGTGTGATAGTGGGTGTGCACAACCTCTTAAGAAAAATAAATCAGTTCAGGTTTTTTTTTTAAAAATGACATTAAAATAATTGACTATTTAGCAGTTTGCCTTTCTTTAAGTGAGATTATTTCCCTGGCACTGGATCACAGATATTCCCTGATAACCCTTCATTGGTGTGCAACTCTTAGCAGTATTGAACTAGGTAAAAATAACTAAGCAGCTTCTTATAATTACTCAAGAACAGATTCTTTTGGTTTACATAGAAATTTATCCACAATCTCCCTCTACTTATTTGTTAATTGGTATGGGGGAGGGTCAGTCTGAAGTCCTGCCAGTTTAAATTTTGTTAACTGAAGTAAAATGCACTCAGACTCCCTAAAACCATTAACATGGTTAAGCTGGTTTTATCCTCTAGTGTGGATGACTAGTCTAATCTCACACACACCTATCCACCCTAGTTAATGCAGCACTCATGTTTTTAACGCTTTTTTCCTAAGTTACAGGTCTTGAAGGACTACAATAATAAATATGTCTGGGGGAAAAAACACTCTCCTGCTGTGACAGGTTAGGGAGGGTGCTCTTGCCCCTCAAAAGTGCCTGGTGCTCCAACCTTCAGCATCCCCTCCCCCACCACCCTGGGAGGTATTCAGGCCACACAATTAGTGTTTTAACTACACTCTTCCCAGGTTTATTAACAAATAAACCTGTTCGCTCCTTTACCATCAGTTCAGAATTCCCCACATCCTTTCAGCTCTCCTGCAGAGCTCCCCAGTCACCCTTATTTATATCAATGCCCCTCCTATATCTTATTCCAGGATTTTTAGCCAGCTCACTTTGACCAGAGAGCTCTGCCAGCCCCAACAGAGCTTATTTACAAGCTGTTGAGCAAATACCACCCCTCCCCTCTAAACTCTCTCCAAGCTAATCACCAGGCCCTGCTTTTAAACCTTTTCAGGCTCATATGACCAATCACATGACAACCCCTGTTTCTGCATTGATTGTAGGCACCTGGGGTCCTTTTAGGAGCAAAAGGTTAATACTTTCCCCTGCCAGTCCAGGGCCAGTATCTGTGCACCTTGTCAAACAAGTTCACATATTTTTGTGTATGCTATGCATAGTATATACTGTCAAAGTATATTGTGCTTTGAGCATTAATGGTGCACTAATAAGGGGTGCCAGATTTGCACAAGGGAGAAAAAACATCCAGAAAACCTATGGGATGCTATGGAAAGGTGCTCAGAAGCAGTAGTGTTTGTAATACAGTAGTATTTGTAATATTCACTCACCATGGCACCAGCCTCCAGTCACTAGTCAATGTGCAGGAGTGTGATATACCAGAGTTAAACTTCTAACTAGAACTGCTCAACATTTTTCAGATAGTTTGTCAAAAAATGCAGTGTCAGTTGACCCAAAACTATTTTTGAATTTGATTCACTTGTTTTGGCTAGGGAAAAGTTTTTCAGGGCCAGAACACTGCATGTGCCTCACTTTATAACCTGCAGCCTATGGGTGGGGGTACTTTCCTGGGGCATAGGAGATCCAGGCTTTAATCACCACACTGGAGCTGAGACTTAAACTCAGCCACACCCCCACCCTCAAATAAGCATCCTAACTACCGGGCAATTGTGGTGTAGGTGACTTCTAGTCTGTCTTTTTGAAGCTTAGTCTAACCACTCATTGGGCCAAAGAGAGAGCAAGAGTATGAGAATGACTCTATATCCTGGTGAATAAGGCAATCACCCAGGAGGTAGCAGATGTAGAGTCAAATCTCTCCTCTGAATCAGACATAGAGAAGCTTTAAATCCACATCTACCATTGTCCAGCTCGGGGTGTCAGGTGGGAGGGACAAAAAGAGTCACATGCCCCTTCCCTGATGCCTGTGGGGGGCAAATTCAGCAGGGAACTTCAGCGATGAAAGGAGAAGAATGTGGGGCTGCTGGGTGACCCCACGTCAGCCGCTTCTCTGGCACAGCTATACCACCGTCAGCCCTTCCACGGAGCTGCGTCTCCTGGGGTCTGTACAGCCCCACTAGAGGACAGCGCTGGGGCGATACAGCCACCCAGAGAAGCTGACGTAATGGGGCTGCTGGGTGGCCTCACGTTCTGCTCCTTTTGCCGCTGCAGTTCTGGAGAGCCCTGCAGCTCAAATATCTGTATCTGGCGCAGCGGGAGAATAGAGCCACTCCCAGTTAACATGGGATGGGGAGAGCATGTGGGCCCTGGGCTGGAGGTGGGGCAGGGAGGAGTCATGTGGAGCGGTCACGTCGGGAGTCACGTGGGGAGGTCACGTGCCCCCCCCTTTAGATGAGGCCATTGTGTCCCTCCCATGAGTCCCCTATCAAACCAGGATCTTCTATACCTCAGACAAGCACCCTAACCACCAAGCTAAAGGGCTAGATAGAAACACACACATAGTTTGGTGGCCTGACGTGGACTTTTCCAATATGCTGACAAACTCCAAACATTTTTGGAACTAAACCATTTATTTTCCCTGATTTTTCAGTTTGCTGGTGGAACCAAAACAATCTATTATTCACCCAGCTCATCTCCCCCCGCCCCTCCACACACGCCTTTTATGTGAGGCAAAATATCTATGTCCACTCTTCTCAGCCTTAGCCATTCTGGATACCCTGTACATGAGTACACAGACCTGGGCTGTTTATGTGCTCTTCTTCCTCAGGGACTGAACAGAGGCAGTCAGTATCTGGCCCCAAAGTGGGTGTGGGTTGGATGATTTTGTAGATTGGTAGCAGTAGTTTATATAGAACCTTTCACCTCTAGAGCAATGAACTGGATGGGAATGGATCAGCAATAACTGAAAATACCATAGTGACAACTGAATCACCTTAGTGGCCTATCTGATAGATGCCCACACACAAAATTCACTCAGACTGCTGCTGTTTAGAACCATTGTTTGTCACAGCAGACAGATCAAGGACCTACAGTATCATGCTCCCATGTCACTTAAGCATTTTTGAAAATCTCAGTCTTAATGACCAGGGAGAGGGATCTAACCTCTTACACTTAGAAGTATTCCTTCCAGGTTGAAAAACACTTGGAGACAATGTTAGGAGCTTTGCAATTGAGAAATATGCAACTACAGTTTCTAAGACTGCCGCTCACATTTACAAAATAAAGGAATATTACACTTCCATCAGATAAAATTATTTTTATATTAAAATACTTTTATATGGTATAAAGAATACAAAGCCTAAAATAATGACTACAATTTGATAGATTGACCCCACAAGAACTAGAACTCTGCTTCATTCAATGATACAAGCAGGGGAAAAGGAAGACAAAAAATTGCACCCTTTAAATATTGAGATTGGGAACAGTTATCTTTGAACACATTTTTAAGTCACTGCTATTAAAAAAGTGAGTTTTGCCAGCCAGTTACATCAAACTTATTTGGAGTAGCGTCAAGACTATTGCTTTCAAAATTCTTCTGTAACATCTCACAGACTATAACACGAACATTAAATGAGAATCAGGCCTATGAAACCAAGGCATCTTTATACCACACTAGCAGTGTAATGGGGTCTTGAAGTAGGCATAATATAATTTACATCAGAGCAATAGAAATAGGCTGTAGAGTCAATGAGAGTCAGGTTCTCCTCTCTTTGTTATACACTGTTCAGAGCTTTTGCACATGATGAAGCTGAGCATGAAATTAGTAACTGTGGGCCTGTGTGGGCCAGATCCTCACCTGTTGTAAATTGTTGTAACTCCAATCACAGCTGAAGGTCACTTTCTTTATATGCAACAAACTCAACTCTCTCTGAAAAGCATGGTGACGTCACCCAGCAGTTAGGTGGCAAGTCTACTAGTTACCTGGTTCAAAACTGTCTTCCTTGTTTTGCATTTGTGGTGGGAAGGGAGAAGGGGAATTTAGACCTGGTCGCAAATTTTATGACCAAACAGTTTTCCTCTGGAAAATGCTGTTTTGATGGAATAAAGTGTTCTCTGGGAATGCAAAAGTTTCAATGAAAATTGTTGGGTTCCTGCAAGTCATCCCTGCTTCCCTGGTTCCTCAGCCATCCTCCTCTGATTGCTTGGATACACAGCATCCTCATCTCCCCAGCAGCCCAGCTGGCAGACTGAGGAGCCAGGGTTCCCTGGATAGATGGCTCCCGGGCTACTTGGGGATCCAAATGGCTAGACAGTTCCCAGGGTGGCTTGTTCCCTGCTTAGATGACTCAATGGTTCCCTAGGCTAACCAGGAAGCCAGGCAGCTGACTATCCAGTGGGCAGACTCTCTGTTTCCTAGGCCAACAGTCTTCCAGGTAGTTGGATTTTCAAACTGCCCAGGTAGCTGGCTCCCTGACTTCCAGGGAAGGAGCTGAAGTGTTCCACTGTCATTTTCCTGAAACAGAATTGTTTAAGAATTTTCCTCTCATGAAACATTTCAAATTTTTGACTTTTTGTCTCAATGAAAACTCAAATTTTTGTGTGGAAGGAAAAATCTTTTTTCTGGCCAGATTGAGAATTTAGTGCTTGTGTAAGGTGTTCAAAGTCCTAGTGACCAAAATCACCTATATGGGGAACAAGTTAGATCTTCAGCCTAGCAGAGAAAGGAATAACACTATCCAATGTCTACATGCACTGTCATTACACCCTGTGATTAAAGGAGAGACACCCAGAGAGATAAGTTAAACATGGAAATAAACATTCTTCTTTTATTAAGAGAACGGAAGAGTTTTGAGGAGGGACAATAATTTTACCTGATGGATTTTCAGATTACAACCACCATCCTGCCCTCTTCCATTAAAGTTTAACTTGAGTACGGACTACAGGATTAGGCCCTAAATCAGGATGGAATATCTCAATCAGGCATTTACGTGACCCCATAGCCTGAGACTTTATAACAGCCACTGATCTGTACGTTGTACCATTAGTAACTTAAAATATATTACATAAAAAACTCAATAGGCATAACACTTGAAAAAAACAGTTTCACAGCCTGTAGTACTAAAAGTAAGAGAAGGAATTTTAATGGGGAAGAAATAAAAGCAGAAAGAATGACTGGCTAATATTTTCCTTCATTCCACTACTTGGCTTGACAATAGTCTGCAATAAAAAAGTAATTACTGAAATTAGCACCTTTTCAACACCTTTTCAAATTGCATAATTAAAAAAAATAATGAAAGCAAATGGATGGAGAATGGGTTTTCTTGATATTTAAATCTGGGATTTCATTGGCACACCGTAGAACACAAGATTCAGTGAAAATATCGTTGATGGCTAGTTTGAATATCCATTTGCAGAAAAGTCACAATCAGTATGTAAATCTCATCTACATCTAAATCTCCCTTTAGCTGGCAAATACAAGACACAGTTATGGAAATGTTAAAGATGCCTTTGAGATGGCTGGATGAAATACTGGATTCCATGAAATTCATGGGAGTTTTGCCATTGACTTCAATGAGGCCAAGATTTCACCTACTAAGTTTAAACAATGGGTTGTTTGCAATATACTCTCCTTATCATTTTAGCCATTATTATTATTGTGAGGAGACCAGGTATATTTTCACTTTAAGGAAGAAGGATAAGTTTATGGTTTTTTTCCTACTCCACTTGTCAGCTCTTTTTTATATTGTTTCTGAAAAAGGGATATTTGATAATTCACAGGTTCTGGGGTGTGCAGGCATGCATTATTATACAGTACATCATATAAAGGAGCAATGGCCATTTCTTTTGTTTTTTTTCAACTCCCAATTGAAATACAAACCCAAGCTGCATTATTCAAAACTATTCCACTTGGTCTTATTGATGGATTTACAAATAATGGCTCTAGGTATGAATATATTCATTTCCCAGAGGTTTTTTTTTATTAATTATTATTATATCCTTTTATTGCTGGAAGTGTGAAGAAAAAAAAGGTGAGGGCTGACACACTGACATTTAGCTCTCTCACTCTCTCTCTGCATTTTAAATGTGTATTTATTTATTTCAGTTTGTTAAGTAGCTATCTAAAGCTCTTGGACTCTACATCAACATTTGGGGCTAGGTCCTCAGCTGATGCAAATCAATGTGGCTTTCTGGTCTTCACTGGAAATATACTGCTCTTCACCCACTGAAGATCTTGGCCTTTGAAAGGATTAATAAACCTGCCGCTAATAGTGCCATGGTGGCATTACACAAAACAAATCCATTATTAATAATCCCATATGAGGAGGCTGGAATATCATTTAAATCCCCAAAATGCTACAGGCCTCATTCTGTCACCTTCATTCATGCAGGTAATACACAACTCTGGGTGTTGTGTCACTGGTAAGTACTTACAGATTAAAGTGCTACTCTAAGTCACCAGGAGTACATGTTTTTACCCTCATCCACACTGCCCCTTTTCAGTACACAACACTAGTGTTATTATTTCAGGGGCAGCATCCCAGAGTTCAGTGTGCCACAGGAGACACACTAGGCACCGCCTTGCTGCATCTTGCTGCCTTCACACAATTGGAGACAGCAGCTCCTGCTCATCTCTCCCTTCTGCCAAACTGCATGGAAGACATGGAGCAAGTCCATGATGATGTGGTTCTGCTCCTGCTCGTGGGTCAAATGTTCACGTGGTGTATTACTGGACACTGGATGGAATGGGTCCAGAAATATTTGAGATGTCAAAGACAGCTGATGGAGAGGATGAATAAAAATCCACTGGAGTCCCATGGAATAGATGTGTTGAAACCCAGGTTTGCAGTGGTATGCCCAGGGCGTACTGCCACTTCTGATCCGAGATAGCCAGCATAGTGTGGAGGGGCAACAGCATCTTGGAAACCTGGGACAACCACCATTGGCTGCATAACATCCGAATGAGGAAGCAGATCTCCTGAGCTATGGAAGGTACCTGCGCCAGCCCTACAGTGCCAGGAACTCTCATTTTTGGAACCCATACCAAGACAGTATGCACTTTGGAAGCTGGCAACTTCTGTCAGCTACTGGTCATTTGCTAATTACTTTGAGGTTGGGAAGGCAACTGTCAGGGTGGTGGTGGTACAAGTTTGCCACTCTATCACTACTGTCATCTACCCAGGGGTAGTTGCCATAACTCAAGTCCCTGAAATTATAGCAGGATTTCAGAGGATAGAGTTTCTGAACTGTGCAGGGGTCATCAACAGAACATATCCCAATACTTGACCACTGAGAGAGGCCTGTGAAGGCTTAGTGGGCCACAGGGTTGGTTCACGTACTCAAATGTTATGTTGGACACGTGCTAAAAGTTAATGATACCGGGGTGCTTAAGGAATTGGGATTGTCCTTGAGAGGTGAAGAAGGGATTTTATTCCCCAGAAGTGACGTTGTTCTGTATGGTGTTTCTGTGCCAACAGTTATTCTGGGGGACCCTGCATACCTGCTCCTAACTTGGCTCATCAAGCTGTACCCCACATTGCTGAGCCAAGAAAAAGGGAATTTCACCACAGACTAAGTAGCTGCAGAATGATATTGTATTGTACCTTTGGGAGGCTGAAAGCACATTGTTGATGACTGTGGACCTGTCTGGATGTCAGTGTGGCCATAATCGTGGCATTCTGTGCTTTCCACAATATATGTGAGGCTAAAGAGGAATACTTCAGGAGCGAGTGGGTACAGGACAGATCTGGTCTGCACACCCTGTACAGGCAGCTGGATCCCCCACATGTGTACACTGCTCCTGGTTCCTGGCAGGCAAGGGGAATCTGTAATGCTATTTACTCAAACATCATGGAACAGAGAGTCAGAAGTTCCTCAGAACACTACAAGATGCTACAGTGGTGCTGGAAAAGTTCAATAAACCATTGTCACAAAGGTATGTTATGACATACCTTGCTGGATTTTGATATCCAGCAGCTGATGTTAATGTACCAACTGAAAGCCAACAATTGTGGAGAGGCCCTCCCCACGATTAACACCTTTGGCCATAGTTTTGTGCTGCAGAAGGTGTATATACACTTTAATGCCAACATTGAGCAATGTTTTTGTTATATGTTCACAGCTCTGTTTAAGGGTGCTTTATGGGAAGGAGTTTCACACATTCCTTCTGCACAATCTTTTCTAACACCAGGGCTCACAGCACTTATCAACTGCTGTGAATGAGTACTCCCAAGATTGCAAGAAGTGAATGTTTGTTTGTGGTGGGAAATGAGAGGTTGTTAAAGCATTGTTCACTGTCAGATACCTGCACTGTTTCCTTTCACTGTATTGTCATTTGCATTCATTACAGAGGCATAAAGATGTTTATGTACACATCTTGTCTGTTCTGCATTCCAGTGCCCTGGACAGCAACAGTTAGAACTCTGTTTTTCTTCCCCAACATTAGAAAATTCATGATTGGGGCCAGGGGAAGGGAGGGCATGGAAGGGACCTAGAATTCATTACATTTCTATGACACCAGACACAGTTATGTTGACCCATTCCAAACACTGATGATCCCATGGATCATACTCAAAAAGCAAGGTGCATGCACACAAGTGAGCAATGATTTTTATTTAAAAAGATACATGGAACATAGAACTAAAACAGTCATTAATAGGAACTGGGGGAAAAAAACAACAAAAAATAGGGTATAATTCTCTGAGAAAAGTGCAAACATCAGTTTCTGCAGACCCATCTGTGAGATGACACAGTACAATCCAGACTAATGAGTAGCTGTGTCACCCCTGCCATCTAACATGGGGTGCCCTTTGCTGCTGTAGCCTCCAGCCTGGACAGCTTATAAACAGCCTCCAGCATGCAAGTCAGTCCCAGCTATTTCTGTAGTGTGTGCTGCAGCCAGCCAGCCATACCTTGGCTCTTACCAGCCTGGGTTGTTCGGCAGGGTGACCCCAACACACTCCTAGTCTTAGCTTTTTCCCCAGAAATGTGCATCCTGTATTGCCCAGCCCACTCCTAGATAATACAAGTTTTTATAAATTCCATTATTTCTTTAATAGAAATATAATGCACACAAACTTTCCATCCCAAATAGAGTTTCCCAAACATGTCAATTTAAACACACTGGCTTAGATAAAACAATAAAACAAGTTTATTATCTACAAAGAGATTTTAAGTGAGTACAATAATGAGGCATAAAAATCAGAAATGGTTATAAGAAAATAAAGTTAAAACACAAGTGACTAATTTGACAAACTATATCAGATTCAAGCAAAGTTCCTACCATATGGGTTCAACAGTCTTACCAACCAAACCCTGTAGGTCAGGATCTGACTTCTCAGAATACAATAAAGGCTTCCTTTCTACCTCTGACTGCTTGTTAATCATCTTTGTTATTGTTTCTGCTACATGCGTCACAGAAATTCATGGGATTTCAATAAAATCGGCCATTTACAGCAGTGTGTTGCTTGGGAACTATGTTGGGTAGAGAAGGGTGGGGGGAGGAAGCTTCAGACGTATCACTGGAGCAAGGGGAGATATTTCCAAGGAGTTGGGATTCTTGCTCCTGCAGTGGCTTTGGGTTCTCCTGAGGCGCCTCTGGGTAGGGAGGTGCTTTGTCAATTGAGTCTAACAGGTAGAGATGCAGAAACACATGTTCCTCTTCTGAGTCTCCCCAGGCTTCATTGGAGGTCCCCACTGCTTTGCCCTGTATCTCATCAGCATCCTGTACAGTGAGGCTGGAGGAATTGAGGAGGGGATAGTGAGTCACTTCAGGCTGTGACACACAGCCCTGCAGAGCACCAGATCCAGCTCATCATAGTATGGACACGTCTGAGGTTCCCTCCCAGGGCAATTGTTTGAGTCCTTCATCTTCTGGTACAGAAGCCTCAGATATTTCATGCACTCCCAGAACTGACCCGGAGTCCTGTAAGTGCCCGTCTCCTCCAGCCTCTATGAAATCTCCCAGAAAAGGTGTATGTTCCTGACGCTCTCTAAGAAGTCTAGTTATATTCTGGCCACACACTGAAGAGCAGTTGGGTGTGCTCCAAAGATCAGGCAGCAGCTCTTGGAACATGAAGCATGATTGCCTGTGCTGATCATAGTTCATCAATGAACCGTCCAGAAGTGCTCAGCTCATGTTGACTGGCAACAGGTGGTCAGGGACCTTTATACATATTGGTAAGCATGAGGTAACAATGGGTTTAATGCATTGTGGGAATAGCCCAGGAGGTCTATCGATTCTCATGGCCTCGTACATGCCCCTTGCCCATGTCCACACTACATTTTAGTGTGAAGCCATGCCACAGCAAAGATATGTATATAGCCACAATCCCTGTGTTCTAGATTTTTCACAGCATGCTCTCCTTCAAGAACATACCTCAGGGCTTCAGATGTGGACAATAGGGGGTTATGGCACAACAATGCATATGTAGCAGTGTACAGTCGAAAATATAGATGTAGCCTAAGGCCTCTTTATACTCTCCTGGCAGTATAAAGTTGCCTTACAGTATATGTAAAATGTATTTCACATCCACTTTATGGCTACTCTATGCCGCCAGCGTGGGATAAAGGGGACCTAGTGTAAATGAGAATCAGGCTAGAATATTGCTAAGGATTCAGGGATCTTAGTTGATTTGTTATATAAATGCTGGCTGATTGTCTAAAATTTAATCCAACATGCATCCAAAGTTTTAGAATAGGTATCAGTGTCTGCTCATGCATGCTTGCTCCCCTTCATAACTGCTTTCTGTTTGGTTTGCACATGTCTAATAACCAGGACCTTGGTTTATTACTTCTTGACCAGGCCTTCTGGGAAATGGGAAGAACCCTGGAAGCTCTTCCCTGTTCCTTAAAACCAGATTCCTATTCCTACCAGTGAGAAAAAAAAAAAAAAAAAAGATTGTTGGGAATTTTTCACCTTCTAATCTGTTCGGTATGTATACTATGATTATAAAAGGAGGTCTAGGGGGGGGTGGGAATAGTACACCAACCTGAGGATTACTCCAACAAAGGAAGTTTGGATCTCAACATCAGCCAGTGTTGTAAGTCAATGAAAATTAGAAATGCTTTTTTCAACATATCTTTTAAAAATAATACAGTAAAGTAAGGATATTTTACTTGTCCTGAAAGTTGAGTACGTGTTTATTGCAAGGTTGGGGCCTTAGACATTTGGGCCTAGATTGCATACACATAGGAAAATACAGCATCCTCATGAAACTCCTGAAGCTACATGTACATATGAAATTATATGTGCATGCAAATGATCAATTACATAAGTAAGCAGCCATTTGTGAAAACTAAACTACTAAGTTGAACAAGGAAGCCACAAAGTGGACAAACACTTGCATATTTTCTTTTAAAAGTTTTGTTCAGAGAGATGGAAGATTTAAAACAGTTATTTTAATTACCATATATACTCGTTCATAGGCCAAATATTTTTGGTAAAAAAGTGACGCATCAAAGAGCGGGGGTGGCTTATAAATGGGTCTACACCAAAATTTGATGATTTTAAACTCTATGGAATCATTGAATTGAATATCTAATACACTGTGGTTTTGTTTACCTGGAGTGTCTGCAGGCATGGAGCCCCTCAGCTCCCTGTGGCTGTGGTTCGCCCTTCCCAGCCAATGGGAGCTGCGGGAAGTGGTGCACTACTTCCCGCAGCTCCCATTGGCTGGGAACTGCAAACCACGGACACTGAGAGCTGCGGGGCTCCGTGGCTGTGAACGTTCCAGGTAAGCAAAACATCCAGGCCCGCTAGCGGCTTACCCTAATGGGCCAGGAGCCAAAGTTTGCCAATCCCTGAAATATAAGGTCGGCTTATGAAAGGGTCATACAGTTTTTGCTATTTTTACCTAACCATTTTGGGGGGGTCTGCTTATAAACGAATGGGCTAATGTACGAGTATATACGGTATATTGCCTTCCCTGATTTTTCATTCTGTTAATAAATTTCTAGACAGTTAATCTTATGGAATATTTGTACAACGTGCTTTCCACAAGTATTAGGCTCTGTTTAAAGAAATCTCGTATCACAAATCTATCTTCAATAAAGTACTTTTTACCCCTTTTACAACATGTCTATTATCCAGCAGCAAGGCACAACTGAGTTTTGGAAATGATTTTCTATGGATTGTTTTATCACTTCACTCAAGGTACTTACAGAGACTTATTGATCACTTATACCCCTGCGATGTTTAAGATCAGATAGCTGTTTAGCTGAATAAATAATAAAAACAATAATAATCAACACCACCAAGATTCTCTTTCCCATAGTGGTAAATCATCATTCAAATCAGTTCTCTCACACTCAGAAAAATATGCCCCTATTGTATATGGTTTACAGTATAAAAAACTCCCAGTGGTATAATTTTAGCTTTTCAAGGTGGAAAAGATGTCTATTTATGGGATAAACTATTATTTTTTTTTAATTACCAATAGATATTGTAACAAAGTTCCTCCTCTAACTTGGAAGGTCCCATGCTTATTGGCGGATTTTCTTGCCTCAGAGAGGCAGCAAACAGGGCGGCTAACAGGGGAGTTTGAGAGGGAGTTTGCAGGGGGAGGTAAAGGGGGAGGCAGGAGGGCGGGGTGTGTTGTGCACTCTGTGTCCCCAGGTGCTGTGGGCAGAGACTGCAGCAGCCATGAGCCAAGCAGCAGCAGCAGACAGAATGCAGATGGCTGCATGTGGAAGCTGTGGTATGTATATAGTCCTAGCAGGAGACCTGGAACAAAGGTATGTGTGTATGAAGTGTCGCCTTATAGTGTTACTGGAGGAAAAGGTTAAGGGGCTGGAGATGCAGGTAGAGACCCTGGTGGAGTTTAGGCGGGGGTTTGAGCAGCTGATGGAGGATAGGCAAGGCGGGGCTGAAGGGGAATGCTCTAGGGTGCAGAAGGAGGCAGTAGTAGATGACAGCGAGAGGGGAATGGAAGGGGGAGAACAAGGGAAGTGGAAGCATGTGACTGAAAGAAGCAGGCCAAGGAAAAGGAGGGCCAGTGAGGGGGGAATAGAACTCAGGAATAGGTTTGAGTGTTTGGATAACAAGGTAGAGGGGCAGCAGGTGGTGACTGAAGCTGGGAGGGTGAGGAAGAAGAGAAGAGCGGCTAGTCCAAGAGAGAGGGGGGAGGAGTTGATGGAGACAGCACCAATTATGGGCCACCAGAGGATAGAGGAAGGCATAAGGGGGAGCATAAGAGAAGATAGGAACAGACACAGGTCAGGACTAGAGGGATCAGAGACTAGATTACTAGATCGCACTGTTGCCAGGCGACGGCAGGTGTATGTAATTGGAGACTCTTTACTGAGGAGATTGGACAGGCCTGTGACCAGGGCGGACCCAGAGAACAGAAGGGTGTGCTGTCTACCGGGCGCAAAGATACGCGATGTGGACTTGCGGTTGAAAAGGATCCTAAAAGGAGCAGGTAAGAACCCCTTGATAATCCTTCATGTAGGAACGAATGACACGGCTAGGTTCTCGTTAGAGAGAATCAAGGGAGATTATGCCAGGCTGGGGAAGACTCTCAAGGAGATAGAGGCTCAAGTTATCTTTAGTGGGATTCTGCCTGTTCCGAGGGAAGGGCAGCAAAGGGCTGATAGGATTGTGAGGATAAATAGTTGGCTAAGGGAGTGGTGCTATAAGGAGGGCTTTGGGATGTATGGCCACTGGGAGGCTTTCGGGGACAGACACCTGTTCTCGCGGATGGGCTTCACCTGAGTAGGGAAGGAAATAGACTTCTGGGAGGGAGGCTGGCTCATCTTATCAAAAGAGCTTTAAACTAGGAAGTTTGGGGAGATGGTTGGGAGATGCACAGTTAATCTCCACGCCAGTTTCCAGTATTGAAAAGCTGAGTGTAATAAGAGGAGACATAGCCGGGGAGATGAGATTGGACATAGGAAGGACAGGGGGGACGGACACAAAGAGGCCCGCAACATACAATGCTACTAATGGGAGACAGGCTAAACGACATACATTAGGGTGTTTGTACACCAATGCGAGAAGCCTAGGTAATAAAATGGAGGAATTGGAGCTCTTGGTCCGAGAATTGAAACCGGATATCGTAGGAATAACTGAAACGTGGTGGAATGGCGGTCACGACTGGAACGCAGGTATGGAGGGGTATGCGCTGTTTAGGAAAGACCGGGATAAAGGTAAAGGTGGGGGGGTGGCATTGTATGTCAATAGTGAAATAAGCTGTAAAGAAATAATAGTGGATGGAATAGATAACACGGAGTCCGTCTGGGCGATACTCAAGCTGGGTAAAAGGACTACTAGAGCCTCTCCGGGGATAGTGCTTGGGGTGTGCTATAGACCGCCGGGATCGACCCAGGATATGGATAAGGAACTATTTAATGTATTAAGGGAGGTAAATACTAATAGCAACTGTGTAATTATGGGGGACTTTAACTTCCCGGATATAGATTGGGGAACAAACGCTAGTAGCAATAATAGGGCTCAGATGTTCCTAGATGTGCTTGCTGATCAATTCCTTTATCAAGTGGTAGCTGAGCCGACGAGGGGGGAGGCCATTTTAGATTTGATTCTGGTAAGTAGTGAGGACCTTGTTGAGGAAGTGGTAGTGGGGGACAACTTGGGCTCCAGTGATCATGAGCTAATTCGGTTTAAACTAAATGGAAGGAGTACCAGAATTAAGTCAAAGACTAGGGTTTATAATTTTAAAAAGGCCAATTTTAACAAATTAAGGGGACTGGTAAGGGAAGTGGATTGGGCAAACGTATTAAGGGATCTAAAGGCAGAAGAAGCCTGGGATTACTTTAAGTTAAAGATGCATGAGCTGTCAGAGGCCTGTATCCCCAAAAAGGGAAAAAGATTACTAAGCAAGAGATTTAGACCGGGCTGGATGAGTGACCGACTGAAAGGGGCGATTAGGAAAAAACAGAAAGCGTACAAAGAGTGGAAGAGGGGAGGGATCAGTAAGGAAACTTACCTTAGTGAAGTCAGAGAATGTAGAGATAGAGTGAGAAAGGCCAAAGGCCGTGTAGAGTTGGACTTAGCGAGGGGAATTAAAAGCAATAGTAAGAGGTTTTACAGCCATATAAATAGGAAGAAAGCAAAGAAAGAAGAAGTGGGACCGCTGAAGACTATAGCCGGAGAGGAGATTAAAGATAATCTAGGCATGGCGCAATATCTCAATGAATATTTTGCATCGGTGTTTAATGAGGCCAATGAAGGTATTAGGGATACTAGCACCGTTACAGAAGGGCATACAGGATGGGGGATTGCCGCATCCGAGGTAGAAACAAAACTAGAACGCCTTAATGGGACTAAGTCGGGTGGACCGGACGATCTTCATCCGAGAATATTGAAGGAATTGGCGCGGGAAATAGCAGGCCCATTAGCAATTATATTTAATGAATCTGTAAACTTGGGGGTGGTCCCGTTAGACTGGAGAATAGCCAATGTGGTTCCTATTTTCAAGAAAGGGAAAAAAAGTGACCCGGGTAACTATAGGCCTGTTAGTTTAACATCAGTAGTGTGCAAGGTGCTGGAGAAGATTCTGAAAGAGAAACTAGTTGAGGACCTTGAGGTTAATGGCAAATGCGATAAATTACAGCATGGTTTTACGAAGGGCAGATCGTGCCAAACGAATCTGATCTCCTTCTTTGAGAAAGTAACGGACTTATTAGATAAGGGAAATGCGGTGGACCTAATATACCTGGATTTCAGTAAAGTGTTTGATACAGTACCCCATGAGGAATTATTGGTTAAAATGAAAAACATGGGGATCAATATGAAAATGCAGAGGTGGATAAGGAATTGGATAATGGGGAGAATGCAGCGGGTCATATTAAAGGGTGAATTGTCGGGTTGGAGGGAGGTTACTAGTGGAGTGCCTCAAGGTTCGGTTTTGGGACCCATTTTATTTAATCTATTTATAACTGACCTCGGGACCGATTGCAAGAGTGGGCTGATAAAGTTTGCGGATGATACGAAGGTGGGAGGAGTTGCAAACTCTGAGGAGGATAGGGATATTCTGCAGGGAGACTTGAATGAGCTTGTGAATTGGAGTATCAGAAATAGGATGAAATTTAATAGTGAAAAGTGTAAGGTGATGCACTTGGGGATGACTAATAACAATTTTAGTTACAAGATGGGGACGCATTGGTTAGAAGTAACAGAAGAGGAGAAGGGGTCCTTGTGGACCGCAGGATGACTATGAGTCGACAATGTGACGTGGCGGTGAAAAAAGCCAATGCGGTCTTGGGATGTATTAGGCGAGGTATATCGAGTAGGGATAGGGAGGTCCTGCTTCCGTTGTATAAGGCGCTGGTGAGACCTCATTTGGAGTACTGTGTGCAGTTCTGGTCTCCCATGTTTAAAAATGATGAACTCAAACTGGAACGAGTGCAGAGAAGGGCGACTAAGATGATCAGAGGAATGGAAAACCTGTCGTATGAAAAGAGATTAGAGGAGCTTGGGTTGTTTAGTCTGACAAAGCGAAGGCTGAGGGGGGATATGATTGCTATCTTCAAATATATCAGAGGGGTTAATACAAGGGAGGGAGAGGAATTATTCCATCTTAGTACTAATGTGGACACGAGAACGAATGGATATAAACTGGCCAGGGGGAAGTTCAGGCTTGAAATTAGACGAAGGTTTCTGACTGTCAGAGGGGTGAAATATTGGAACGGCCTTCCGAGGGAAACGGTGGGGGCGACGGACCTGTCTGGTTTTAAGATTAAGTTGGATAAGTTTATGGAGGGAATGGTTTAATGGTAAAACATAGTAGCCAAGGAAAACCAAGCAATGGTACATGAATAGCATAATGGCCAACAAGGGTCAGGCTAGAGACTCTTGCCTATATACTCGGGGTATTACTGATCGCCATATTTGGGGTCGGGAAGGAATTTTCCTCCAGGGTAGATTGGCTGAGCCTCTGGAGGTTTTTCGCCTTCCTCCGCAGCATGGGGCAGGGATCACTAGCAGGAGGGTCTCAGCCGATTGAAGTCACTAAAACACAGGATTGGGGACTTCAACGGCAGAGTCCAGGGAAGGGTCTTGCGGCCTGCAGCATGCAGGGGGTCAGACCAGATGATCATAATGGTCCCTTCTGACCTTAAAGTCTATGAGTCTATGAGTCATGTGGGTTGGGAAACAGCCCAGAGACCTTCCCCTCTGGAAGAACCCACAGTCCAGGTCAATTGGGAGGTTTGGGGGGAACACGGGCCCGCCCTCTACTCCGGGTTCCAGGCCAGGGCCCTGTGGACTGCAGCTGTCTATAGTGCCTCCTGTAACAGCTGCATGACAGATACAACTCCCTGGGCTACTTCCCCATGGCCTGCTCCAAACACCTTCCTTATTCTCACCACAGGACCTTCCTCCTGGTGTCTGATAACGCTTGTGCTCCTCAGTCCTCCAGCAGCACACCCTCTCACTCTCAGCTTCTTGCACCTCTTGCTCCCAGCTCCTCACACTCGCCCCACAAACTGAAGTGAGCTCCTTTTAAAACCCAGGTGCCCTGATTAGCCTGCCTTAATTGATTCTAGCAGCTTCTTCTTAATTGGCTCCAGGTGTCCTAATTAGCCTGCCTGCCTTAACTGGTTCTAGCAGGTTCCTGATTACTCTAGTGCAGCCCCTGCTCTGGTCACTCAGGGAACAGAAAACTACTCATCCAGTGACCAGTATATTTGCCCTCTACCAGACTCCTGTACCCCACTGGTCTGGGTCAATAGTCAGATCCATTTACACTGCAAGCCCCAGCAATTTATACCATTTGCAATTATGGATACAATGGGAGTATATATGTCAAAATTCCCTTGCTATTCCTGAGCTCAAAATTTATTCACAGACCAAATCTTTGGAAATCCTATTAACACAAATGCTTTACAAATTTTGGTGTTGCTGGCACATTGGGATGACATAATCTATACTAATACTTCAGGAAATCTGATTAACTCTCCCAATGTCAGTTGTGTTGGTTCAGGAATATCGTATAAACTAAGTTGGAAGGAACTAGCAGGAAGAAAGTCATGACTGTTAGGGCTTCTTTGTGGCTTTTAGCTACTGGCTCATGTTGGGAGTGGTACCAAGAAATACCACCTGAGGGGAAGTTTCTTGAAGTATAATCTCCCTGTAATAGGAGAAAAAAATTGGAGGGAAATTGGGATTTTGACTAAATTTCAAGGAAAATATCTCATTTTGATGGAAAATTTTGACTTTTCATTAAAAAATATTCACAAGCACCATAACCAAAAAGTCAAAATTATTCACAGAAAAATAAATAATTTGACTATCTCTACCCCTGAAGTTCCAAGACACAGAGGGACAGATGTGAATGGAATGAGATGGTACGCTCCATTTCTTGTGCCAACAAGTTCCGTTTCATTGTATTAAGGTAGGTGACATTATCGGTTGTGGTACAGTTCTTTTTACAAGATGAGCATATTACTAGTGAATTTGTTCATGCTGCAGAAAAAATTGTTCTGATCAGAAAAGCTACTTCCTATAGAATATATTCACACAAGCAAATAAAAACATTACATTGTGTCAAAACACTGTAAAATTTAAAAGGTGGAGAGTTATTGTGTTAATGTTGATTAGAAGCTTTGCTGATACAGCCTGGGTGTTCCCTTTTAACAGTACAACTTCTACACCATTTTTAGTGCTGCCCATGTGCATGGAATGCCGTCCAAATCCCTGTTCATTAAACCTTTCCTAGTTCAAAGCCCTCCTGAAAACTCTCTTCTGCTGTGTATTATCTAACTAGCATTGATGGGACTGCACTGGTGGTGGTGAAACAGTGGGAATTTTCCCAAAAAGTATAGTTTAGACAAGATCTATGAAGAGGTGATTCAAGAAGAGTGCCTGAAGCCTACTCTACTTCAGGTCAGTCCAATGGACAGCAGGATGAGGGCGAGTAACTAAATAGCTTTTATTTTCTGATAGCATTCAAGTCAGAAGATCCTGGGCTAAGGAGTCCTCTCCCCTAAACTGTGTCACTTGCAGGAATACTTTTAAGAGTAGGCAGATTGTACAGAGGATATAGGATACCCAAGATGAAGCACGTGTGAGCTGGGAAAAGATTGATATTGGTTAAAGAGATCCAGCTATAGAACAAACATCCAGAGGAGGTTAGGCAAACCCAGAGTCTACTGTCTTTAAGAAATGCTGCAACACCTTCTTCTTAAAAAAAAGTCTGCCATAAGAATGATACTCACAACATTGACATCAGCTTCCTCCCATTGGTCTCCCAGTCAATTCCAAACAAACAAGCAAGCAAGCAAGCAAGCAAATCTCCCAAAACAAAATCTACCAAGAGCAAAATGCCTACCTCAAGCAGAGTTTTTACTCCAGAAAGGGAAATGTGTTGGAGACTCTATAAAGCCCACTAGGACCTTCACCATTGCTATCGATTTTTCATGGAAAGCGCTTAGATAATATTGTGAGAAGCAGCAGTATATAAATGGTAGAATCTAAGTATTTGCATCTGTATTACAAATATTAAAAATAACATAATTTGATATTTTATTAAGAGGCATATTATATCTTAGGACAGTTTCCTCACATTATCAGTCTGAAATTTTCAAAGCCATCTTAGGATTTAGATGTCCAAGTCCGGATTAATTTTAATGGGAATGTGGGTGTTCAGATCCCTTAGATGTCTTTGAAAATCTAAGCCTAATCATCTAATTCGTAAACATTTTAATTAGACTTACTGCCTTTCAACATTTGTTTTAGATACTAACTGCAGTGCCTCAACTAATCATTTTAACAACCATCATAAACTTACCCAAACAGTATCCTGTACCTAAAATATCATGGTAATACACACATGCACCAGTTAAAACATTCTGCTGTGTATATGATCCAGAGCTTTAAATAGCATTATTTACATTGTGCTACAACTTGAAAACAAAATATTTCATAAAACAAAGGTTTACAATAAAGATATTCTTATGATGGAAGGTGAAATGTCACATACTAATGCCAAGCTTAAGGGAAAACATTTGGGACTAAATTCTGATTTCAGTGGAGTTACACCAATAATGAACTTGGCCCGATACAGTAAAACCTCAGAGTTCCGAACACCTCGGGAATGGAGGTTGTTCGTAACTCTGAAATGTTTGTAACTCTGAACAAAACGTTATGGTTGTTCTTTCAAACGTTTACAATTGAACATTGACTTACTACAGCTTTGAAACTTTACTCTGCAAAAGGAAAATGCTGTTTTCCCTTAATTTTGTTAGTAGTTTATGTTTAACACAGTACTGTACTGCTGCCTGCTTGCGTACTGCCAGTTCCAAATGAGGTATGTGGTTGACTGGTCAGTTCGTAATTCTGGTGTTTGTAAATTTGAGATTCAACTGTATTTCTAGTTTTAAAATAACATCATGAAAAAAATTTCAGCTACTCTGCTCAGTGGTTAGCCAAAGACATGCTATGTTGTCATTTCTTGCTATATCATTCAGTTTCTCTGTACAAAGGTTTCCAAGCATAACATCAGTTCTCATTATTCTTTAGAGAATTTGTCTGAGTTCTAGCTTCAGACACAGAAAGCATCAGGGCTTAAATGTAATGTCTCCAACAAGGACCTCATCAATGATGTCACAGATTCATTGTCTCTCAGATGAAACTGGAATGTGAACTAAAATAAATTTATAAATTTTAACTCTGGAACAAGTATAACATTCTTGGTTTACAGTCTCAAAGAGGCACAAAACTCTGCCTACCATGATCCTCATATCTCTACATTTTCACTTTCTCTATCTGGAATAAAATCACCAAAGCTCATGATGTATAGAAGTGGCAAGAGCAGTGTCAGGGTTCCTTCCCCACTCTGAACTCTGGGGTACAGATGTGGGGACCCGCATGAAAGAACCCCTAAGCTTATTTTTACCAGCTTATGTTAAAACTTCCCCCAGGTATAAATTCCTTCCTTGCCTTAGTATCACTTCTACCACCAAATATTTTAACCAAACATTCAGGGAGGGCCACTTGGAGCCCTACCTTTCCCAAGTATCCCCCCAAACCCCTACACACCCTTTCCTGGGAAGGCTTGAGAATAATATCCTCACCAATTGGTACAGGTAAACACAGATCCAAACCCTTGGATCTTAAAAACAATGAAAAATCAATCGGGTTCTTAAAAGAATTTTAATTAAAGAAAAGGTAAAAGAATCACCTCTGTAAAATCAGGATGGTAAGTACTTTACAAAATAACAAAAGACTCAAAAACACATAGGATTTCCCCTCTAGGCAAAACTTTAAAGTTACAAAAACAGGGATAAACCTTCCTCTTAGCACAGGGAAAATTCACAAGCTAAAACAAAAGGTAATCTAACACATTTGTTTTCTGCTGTTACTTACTATTTCTGCAAGACTAGATGCTTAGTTCAGATATAGCTAGGGAGGTGTATTTTCCCCTGCCCTGTTTCCGGGCTGGCTCTGAGAGACACAGACTAAAAACCTTCCCCCACTGATTTGAAAGTATCTTCTCCCCTTATTGGTCCTTTTGGTCAGGTGCTCCCAGGTTATCTGAGCTTCTTAACCCTTTACAGGTAAAAGAGGAATTAACTCTTTTCAGGGTAAAGAGGGATTTTATGCTACCCATAACTGTATGTTTATGACAAGCAGAAAATTGAAAGTGCCCTAAATTAAATATGAAAACCATGGGCTAGATTCTCAGCTGGTGTAAATTAGTGTAGCCACAATTTGCTCTGCCACTTTAAGCCAGATGAGGATCTGACTCAGGAAGTCTACATTCTCTGATCATTGGTATGGTGCTCTCTCTACATGGAACTAACCTCTGGTCTGAACCAGCACTAACTGAATACAACGGAAAGACTCCCAATGGGAGTTGGATTAGAGTTCTAGCAAGGAGTTCTTTAACCACACCAACAAGTCTCTCATCAGATCATATGACAAAGGAAATCCTCTCCTCATGTGCACTTCAAATTAGATTTTTTTTTCTGACAAATAAAATTATTTTAACACAGTCAAAATCCAACAAAAATGCACCAGTTTCTTTACAAACAAATTGACCTATGCTCTGGTCACAGAAAAACAACATTTTTTTTCCCTTTGCTCATCAATGAATTTGAGGGCAAAATCAAGGCTCAACCCACTCCGTTGCTGCCCACCCACTACCCACCACCCACCTGCACAGGATGGGAAGTAGCAGTTCAGTGGGATCTGCTCTCCTCTCCTCTGCCACATGCTGCTACCCATGAAACAGGTAGCCCAAGCAAACAAGTATGTGACTGCCTAACACCCTCTCACTTCTCTGTGAATCTGAGTCAAAACTGTGCCCTAAGCCAGTATTTTCTGTTGTTTGTGTGGGTTTATTACACAGTGTCTGGAAAGGAAAAATACAGCAAAACGTCACTAATTGGCAGGAGTCACAGTAGGGCCTGAAACAACATTTAACATTTTTAAAAATAAATTGATCAGAGTACAAGATGGTTTGTCTTGAAACTCACACACACATTTATATGTATTTATATTTACCAAAAATATATAATTTTTGTATTAATATAAACCAAAAAATCAAGAATAAGTTGTCTGGCAGAAGACAAGAGAAAGGCCCAGGGAAGCACTGATTAGTATGTTCTTCACAGGTATCAAAGGGAGCAAACACAGTGCTTGAGACTCACCATGTGTTCAAACACAAAAGCCAATGGATGATTCCGTGTGATCTGAGCCACTTGGTCTACCAGCTGGGAACAACACCACTGTCACCAGCAGAAAAATAAGGCAGGTCAGAACATTGCTAATCAGGGTTTGAAGTTGACAGGTAGAAGTACTACCCTTCCCCCCCCCCCCCCCCGAGCACTGCATTCCTTGATTTAAAAAGTAACAGTTTGGGACATATGCTGTGCCACTTTGCAGTATGCCTTGGGTTTCTTTACAGAACACTACACTGCAACTTTTGTCAATGTAAAGTGACATTTAAAATGTTGATTCTCTTTAGCTGAGCCTAGAGCTTTGAGTTATTTAGAAGTAAATATCTGAAAGGAAATATCAAAATATTTTGAGGATTCCATCTATTATATTGCTTCCCAACAACATTAGAAAGATAAAAAAATATTTATTTTAAATATAGGACTACAGTATTTTTTTTTTTTTTAGAGCCAGATTTTTAAAGCCATTTAGGTGCCTACTTCCTATTGATTTCAGTGGGAGATAGATACCTCAATTAACTTTAAAAATCTGGCCCTGGATGCATTGCATTTCCCAACTATAATAAGCCTTTATTCTTTATATGAATTGCCAATTTACTTTTAAGAGAAGATGAAGTTATTTTGCATTCTAAGACCTGGATCCAGCAAAGCACTTAGGTGCATGGCTATTTTGACTTCAATGGGATGACTCACATGCTTAAAATGAAGCACCTGTTTAAACACTTTACAGGACTGGAGTTTAAGGGCCTAGCTTCACTAGACAAGGACATCCTAGCAGTGCTGCTGCATGAATCATTGGCTTCAGGGTTTGTGCCTGTAATTGTAATTGTCACACCCCAAATCTCCAGATTTGGGTTTGTGCTGATCACTGAACAAACGTAGAGTAATTTCCCTGGGCAACCACAGCAATTACTTACATGGAAAAACAACGAGGAGTCCTTGTGTCCTTCTTTTGGTAACCCTCAGTGGAATCAGAGGGTAATGGCCTGTAGAATGTGGTGTCAGAGAGTTGCCTAGCAACCTCTCATTCATATTCTGACCTATTCATGATGACTACAGCTCCTTTGTCAGCCTTTTTGATTATAATGTCAGAGTTATTTCTGAGGCTGTGGATGGTGTTGTGTTCTGCACAGCTGAGGTTATGGGGCAAGTGATGCTGCTTTTCCACAATTTCAGCCTGTGCACATCGGCGGAAGCAATCTTTGCAGAAGTCCAGTCTGTTGTTTCGACCTTCAGGAGGAGTCCACGCAGAATCCTTCTATTTGTAGCTTTGGTAGGAAGGTTTCTGTGGGTTAGTGTGCTGTTCAGTGGTGTGTTGGAAATATTCCTTGAGTTGGAGATGGCAAAAGTAGGTTTCTAGGTCACCACAGAACTGTATCATGTGGGGCAGAAGGAGAGGCCCCAAGATAGGACAGACTCTTCTGCTGGGCTAAGAGCATAGCTGGATAGATTAACAATATTGTTGGCTGACTTAAGGGAACCACTTGGGAGACAGGTCAGACCTTGCTTACAGACAGCCCCCCCAACCTGAAGCAAATACTCACCAGCAACTACACACCACACAACAGAAACACTAACCCAGGAACCAATCCCTGCCACAAACCCCGTTGCCAACTCTGTCCATATATCTATTCAAGGGACACCATCATAGGACCTAACCACATCAGCCACACCATCAGGGGCTCGTTCACCTGCATACTTACCAATGTGATATATGCCATCATGTGCCAGCAATGCCCCTCTGCCATGTACATTGGCCAACCCGGACAGTCTCTACGCAAAAGAATAAATGGACATAAATCAGACATCAAGAATTGTAACATTCAAAAACCAGTAGGAGAGCACTTCAATCTCCCTGGACACTCAATAACAGACTTAAAAGTGGCAATTCTTCAACAACAATAAAACTTCAAAAAGAGACTTCAAAGAGAAACTGAAGAACAGGAATTAATTTGCAAACTGGACACCATCAAATTAGGCCTGAATAAAGACTGGAAGTGGATGGGTCACTACAAAAAGTAATTTTCCCTTCTGCTGATACTCACACCTTCTTGTCAACTGTTGGAAATGGGTGACTTCCACCTTGATTGCATTGGCCTCACTGGCACTACAAAAGTAATTTTCATGCTCTTGATATTCACTCCTTCTTGTCAAATGTTGAGAATAGGCCACTTCCACCTTAATTGAATTGGCCTTGTTGGCACTGACCTCCCCACTTGGTAAGGCAACTCCCATCTTTTCATGTGCTGTAATATTTATACAGCTTACTGTATTTTTCACTCCATGCAGCTGATAAAGTGGGTTTTAGCCCACAAAAGCTTATACCCAAATACATTTGTTAGTCTCTAAGGTGCCACAAGGACTCCTTGTTGTTTTTTCTGATACAGACTAATGCGGCTACCCCTCTGAAACCTGTTTACATAGAAAAGTAATATCAGGAAAGGTTTACTTGTATTTCAATGGTCTTCAATGTAATAATTCACTCTCCCCCCAAAATAGGGACAAAGCACTTCCCACGCTGTTTATTTTGGCTTTTCATTTAATCTTCCCCTGCCTTCCTCATCATGTGTTCTCCCCTGGACTTCTAACAGCAACCAGAACAACAGCAGGTATTCCATGGACCACAGACTGGAAACCCGTGGTCTAGAGA
Source organism: Trachemys scripta elegans (assembly GCF_013100865.1). NCBI lineage: Eukaryota > Metazoa > Chordata > Testudines > Emydidae > Trachemys > Trachemys scripta. The sequence goes on along the minus strand of NC_048308.1, from coordinate 51,929,546 downwards.
TTGGATAGGACTCTGGTGTCCGTTCGGGAGGTATGGAAGCTGGGTGCTGAGTCTTATCTTCACCCGATGCCCCAGTGCACTTAAGACCAACATCAGTGCCAAGATTGATCTCAAATTCAGCCAGAAGACTGACTGCACCTCACCAGGCTATACTGCTTTGCTTATTTATTGGCTTTTTTTCCACCCCAACTGTTTTTATTATTATTTTAAATAATTAGCTGTAAGCAGAGTCAGGATGAGCTCTACCCTGACATCTGGTGGTGAATTATGGCGAGTGTGGAAAAGAACTCCAGGGGCTGATCTTGTTTGCATAGGCACACCCACTCGCCTGCCATGAAACAACAGCAACTCAAAGTGGTTACTTTGGCTGGTGTGGGATCCCCAGTTTCTTTGTTATTGGGGCAGGAAGAATAAAGTTTTGTTACCCTGATTCTGTGAATCAAGGGCAGTGAACCTGTTGTATGACAGAAGGATTGAGTGAATCCTTCACCATTACCTACGTAGCACTTGCTTGACAAGGGGCATGGGTTACAAAACCCACTGAATAGAGAGTTGATGGGGACAGGTATTTGTACCTGATGGTATGGGCCCTCTCTGAGGGGTTGAAACACCAATTGCACTACCTTCTCTCTTCACTGTTGAATATTAGAGCTAACTTTGATTCCATTAGAAGTCTAGTTACAGACTACTGAACTGAATTCACTTTGGGCCAATGGGTGTACTAGCCCCAGTGTACTAGCACTGGGGCTCCCCTACTATGAGCTGAAATTGCTAAGAGCTGAAATCACAAAAGAGCTGAGATTACTGAGGCTGTGTTAACTAGTGGGGGAGCCTGAAGCTATAATGCTAAGCGGCTGGCGGAGCAGCTAGCAGAGTGGACGCTTGCAGGACGGTTGGAGTGGAGCTGAGCGACTCACAGGTCGGTGAGCGGAGCGGAGTGGCTGGAGGAGCAGCTAGCAGAGCGGAGCCTTGTGGGAGCGGCCCAAGGGATGGCTGAAGTGGAGCAGAGCTGAGCGGCTCACAGGTCGGTGAGCAGAGTGGAGCAGTTGCCAGAGCAGTTCGTGGGACGGCGGGAGCAGCTCACGGGACAGCTGGTGGAGTGGAGCGGCTTGTGGTGAAGGCTGCGGCGAAGCCCCGTCGGCCTCGGATCACGTAAGGTGCCCCTTAACACCCTGTGTGCCCCCCCCCCGAACTCTGGGGCTGCACTGACCAGGGACAGAGACTTTGGGGGGGTTGTTGGACTTTTGGGACTTAGGTGATCCTTGGGTTGCTGGTTTCAAGAACCCAAGGGAAAGGACACAGCCCAACTTGGTGTGTTTTTTTTTTTTTTGCTCATGGTTTGTGTTATGAATCCTGTTTGTGGTGTTTTTCCAATTTAATGCTGATGTCGTTTACCTCATGTTATTAAACATTTTCTGTTACACTCAGACTCCGTGCTTGCGAGAGGGGAAGTATTGCCTCTTAGAGGCACCCAGGGGGTGGTATGTAATTGTCCCAGGTCACTGGGTGGGGGCTCGAGCCAGTTTTGCATTGCGTTATTGAAGCGGAACCCCTAGATACCGAACCCGGCCCTTGTTGCTGCCAACTTAGATGGGCAGAAGGGTTACATAGCTATTTCCATTCTATTTTTTCCCCCCACAAAGTGAATGCTCAATGGATTTCATTGTGCAGGTCATTTGATTCAACAGGGGACAAATTTTGCTTGTTAGACATAGTTCAAAAGGGACAATGCCAATCTAAATGTATCAGGTTTGGCAGTTTACAAATCAATTCTTTCTGTTAGATAGCCTGCTGTCTTGACCAATTGGGAAACAGATTATATCAGATAACTGCACTTTTAATTAGCTGATTGTGACACTCAAGGTTTGAAGGAAAAAAAGAAAATCAATTGGAAGCCGCCAAACTTGGCCAGCTGAGTACACAGGGGCTTTATTGAATTTTACACGTCGTCCTGAAGTGATGCTTTAGTCTGTTGGGCTCCAACAACGGGACCTGTCTTACACAGAATTGACCATTCTGGAGACAGAAGGTTATTTCAGGAGCAAGGGTAGCCAAGTATTTGTTATCAGTGACCTGTGCCAATGTCCATCATGAAAAGTTGAGGAGATGCTTTAAGACATATCAGCCAGTGTCCTATTGTCTGTGATAATGCAGTTATAATGTTACCTTTCCATATTAATGGTTTTATGACAAGATAATTCTGCCAACCAGAATAGCCTGCCTAAAGAATAAGATTTGCAGGTTACTATTTTAGGTTCTGATTTTCCTCTGTCTTGCACCTCGTGTTATCATTTACATCTGCCCAAAGTGGATCTAAAATGCAACTACATCAGAAGTGTTTTACATGGTATAAAAGACAACACAAGGTGAAGACAGAGGAGAATCAGGCTGTTGGGCTCTAAGCATATTGTGTTAGATTCTCAGGACCAGTCAAGCTTGGATCATTATAGAATCCAAGAAGGGTGCAGAAGTGTGTTTACAGTCCCTCACTTATGAGGCTGGATCAGCTGCATGCTCAATTTAGAGCAGCCTCAAACCTCATGGCTGCTCTAAGTTGTGTAGGGCTGAAACAAACTTTAAAAATCAATTCCTGCAGCTGAGCATCACAGGAGCACAACAGCATTGCCCTGATATGCCAGTGGAGATGAAGTAACTTGTTATGCCAGCTCTACACCACCAGAGGATTTCCCTACACCATTCTCAACTAGCTTATGCAGAACTAGTAGTGCCAAGGATCTGGCCCATCCTTTCCACTTCTCATAGGGCTCAATCCTGCAAGATTAGGGGAACATTCTGGCCCTGGTCCAGAAGGTATTTATGCACATGCTTAATGTTAATCCTGTGAATACTCCCATTGAATCTAATGTTGATTTGCATGTTGGAGGTAAGCATATTCTTTAAGTTTTTGTTGGATCTGGACCAGAACGCTAAGCACCTTGCAGGATCAAGCCCATAACTGCTAATTATTTAACTAACATTAATTGTGTCTAATAATTTCTGCATCTTTAAAACATCTTATATTTGCATTGTAAAGGATTCAGTAAGGGGCTAAATCCTGCCATCTGTTATACATCAGCTTCCCCATTGGATTTTAATGCTCAATTTGCTAACCTCTGAGGGAAGGCTGTTTAGCATTGAGCTCTTTTTAACTCATTGCATTTGATGATCATTTAATACTTTCTTTTTATTCTGTTTCTCCTTATTAGAAAGCTGTCCGATCATGAGCATAAAGCAAAACATATATTCTTTCATCATAAATACAAATGCTGATTGCCACTTTGGTGCACACTGTGAACTGCCCTTGATATTTGGTATCAAGTAGCTCTGCGGGCAGGTTTCTATTTTGTCTGCTCTTGCTTTGCCTTTCATTGATTAGCTGGGTACAGAAACAGAACTTCTTTGTCACTTCACTGGAAGCTGTCTGGATGGCTACAAAGTGTATCATAGATCAATTCTACTCAGAGGACTGATTGCAACAAAGTCAATAGCAGAGCATGAAAGCACATACGGTATTACAGGAGCAGGAATGAAAGAGAAAAGCAGTACTTTAAAAAAAAAAAAATCCAGCTGAAGCCAAGGTTTGTCAAATATACCATGTTTCAGTACAAGGCCACGTTCCCTGCTTTCATCTGCATCATCTTGTTTTTTTGATGTGCTATCATTTAACAAGACCAGTGACAATCTAAAAGCATCATTAGGGTACTTTTTAGGGACATGATCTCTGGCAGTTCATAGGGCATCAACTTGCTTAAGCAAAGCTGATTTGTCCAGTTCACCTTGCTGGGCTGTTGCTCTGCACATCCTTCTGGGATGACACTCCGGGTTTATTAACTCGCAGTTCACAGATTTCTCTTCCTCCCTGCAAACTTTACTTTCACCCAGTATATTGTTATGATTATGGACTCATTCCAGAACCGTTCCTAAAATACTAATGTAAATATGACGGCTGGAATTAATTAAATATATAAAGCAAATAATGTGAATAGGCAACTAATTTTTGTTGTATTTTTGTACATAGGCTAGCACAGGGGGGGTTGGCTTCTGGGCACTACTCTAACCCATATTATTAACACTACTGTTATTATATACACTTCTCTTTCTCCCTCCAGTCCACATGCCCTAGAAATAGCAAATTACTTCTACACCCGTCACCTTGAATAGTTAAAAAGAAGGGGAGGAAGGCAGAGACAGGCTGAAAGGAGAAAAAAGGTCCATACAGCTGGATGAAGGTTGAGGTTTTTTGTTTCGTTTTGAAGGTTTTAGTTTTGTGTGTTGTGAACTTTCTGTGTTTTCTTTTTGCAAGTAGCTGGAGAATCACCGAGGATCCATTATATCACTGGAGATCACAAATACCTGCTGAGTCGATCCCATACCTACATGGTTGTACAGCAGGCACTCCTGGAGAGCTGGCAAATGTTTGCTTTAACCAAGATACAAAAGAAAATGTTCTGTGATACTTTCAAGCAGAGAAGCTGTACCCAAATATTTTTTCTGTTACGAGGCAAATGGAAGAAAGCAAAGCTGTGGCCCCATGAGACACATTGTGATCTGCAAGTAGGTTTATAGCGTGAATGCCAGGGACCTTGAAGATTTAAGGCTTTCATACACAAGCTCAAGGCCTGTCTATAACGCAGATAGAAGATGAATACCATCCAATTACCCAATTGTGTATGCAGGAGGGTATCCTTCCTGTACAATGTCTCTCACAGCACGCATTGATGCTCATATTTAGAGACCGACATATTTTCAATGCAAAAAAAAAAAAAATCTATCAAAACAAACAGTAGAAAAACACTACAAGCCAATTGCAAAAAAATGGACTATGATGAGTCTCCATTCAATAGCTCATGATTTAGAAAAGTGTTCACCTTGAAACAGTCAATATGTGCCCTACCCATGGATATTTAACAAAATACCTCACTTATAGATTAATTAACTGTACAAACAATTAACTGCATATCATATGTAAAGACTAAATATCCTCTAGATGGCTTCAATTAAAATACTCTATCATTCTCCATAAGTTAATGTTGTGAGATGAACAGCTCCACGGATTATGAAGAAATCCTTTATGCATCATTTTATACATGTCACCAAGTGCAGATCCTCACTGATATATATATGCATTTCTAACTGAAAAGTTGCTGAAGGAATACATGTATAAAATATAAAAGAAAATAATACACTTGGTGGCTGTTGAAGCTCAGAAGCATGAGATACATACTGATCTACAGTAAAAACCTTTCACTCATTTTCTGGAAGGCAAATGAGGTTCAAATTAAAGATTTTAGCCTTCTGTGCCTTTAGCCTTTACTAAGATAACAGCTCTGGAGCTATCCTAGCATGAAGGTAACATCTGTAATGTTATTCCTCCAAAAAGTGTAATATCCAATATTATTTCTAATGAAATACTTAAAGAGTGGTTTAAAGTGGTTTTTCCCCTGCCATGCTTCATCTAGTCTATCCTTAGGTACGGCCAAGCTCTGCTGGGTGCAGGGCCCTGGGGGATTTGAGAGAAAGGTGGCTGTACACATCTACATTCCCTGCCCTGATCTGGGGATTAACCAGAGTTGGTTCAGTCTTCAAAAGAAGTTAATATGCTGCTTGAACTCATGCTTGGCTGCATTAGTCCCAAAGGTGTCATTTCAGTAGAGAGAACTCACCGGAGTGCAGTGATGCTCCGACTCTGCTCCCTCATTCTGTCATGCTCCCAACACACACCGTTACACTAGGGCGGGGTGACATTGGCCTACTTCTACTGGCCCAGTGCCATGCAGGGATTCTCGTATGATAAGGGAATTCTCAGATGGTTAGCTAAGCTGGCTTTGCAGCTACTTTGCACAGGCTGATTGATGCAATGCAGCCACAGTGGGGGCCAAAATATCCTTGGTGTTTCTTTGTAGCTAATGAACACTAATCTGGTATTATACATATAACACAAAAAACCCTCTTAATGATTTAATATGAAGTTAAATGGACACAGAATGCTAAGATAGAGCATCCTAAGGGCAATGTTAGAACACTGCCACAGGTCAGTGAATTCTCTGACTGGGGGCACCACAGTAGTGGATGGACCACGGAAAGGTGCAGAAGTGCACCTAAGGTTATTACCCCCAAATTCTAGTGTGTGGAACAAAGGAGAAGGCTTGCAGGTTCAGCAGTGGGAGGAGGTGGGCATTTCCTTGGGAGTGGTGTTGCTAAAGGTGCAAAAGAAGACTTTTACTGAAATAATGGAGGACATGGATCAGTGTTCATGATGCATTATCATAGAATCATAGAATATCAGAGTTGGAAGGGACCTCAAGAGGTCATCTAGTCCAACCCCCTGCTCAAAGCAGGACCAATTCCCAGCTAAATCATCCCAGCCAGGGCTTTGTCAAGCCGGGCCTTAAAAACCTCCAAGGAAGGAGACTCCACCACCTCCCTAGGTAACGCATTCCAGTGTTTCACCACCCTCCTAGTGAAATAGTTTTTCCTGATATCCAACCTGGACCTCCCCCACTGCAACTTGAGACCATTGCTCCTTGTTCTGTCATCTGCCACCACTGAGAACAGCCGAGCTCCATCCTCTTTGGAACCCCCCTTCAGGTAGTTGAAGGCTGCTATCAAATCCCCCCTCATTCTTCTCTTCTGGAGACTAAACAATCCCAGTTCTCTCAGCCTCTCCTCATAAGTCATGTGCTCCAGACCCCTAATCATTTTTGTTGCCCTCCGCTGGACTCTTTCCAATTTTTCCACATCCTTCTTGTAGTGTGGGGCCCAAAACTGGACACAGTATTCCGGATGAGGCCTCACCAATGTCGAATAAAGGGGAACGATCACGTTCCTCGATCTGCTGGCAATGCCCCTACTTATACAGCCCAAAATGCCGTTAGCCTTCTTGGCAACAAGAGCACACTGTTGACTCATATCCAGCTTCTCGTCCACTGTGACCCCTAGGTCCTTTTCAGCAGAACTGCTACCTAGCCATTTGGTCCCTAGTCTGTAGCAGTGCATGGGATTCTTCCGTCCTAAGTGCAGGACTCTGCACTTGTCCTTGTTGAACCTCATCAGGTTTTTTTCTGCCCAATCCTCTAATTTGTCTAGGTCCCTCTGTATCCGATCCCTACCCTCTAGTGTATCTACCACGCCTCCTAGTTTAGTGTCATCTGCAAACTTGCTGAGAGTGCAGTCCACACCATCCGCCAGATCATTAATAAAGATATTAAACAAAACCGGCCCCAGGACCGACCCTTGGGGCATTCCACTTGAAACCGGCTGCCAACTAGACATGGAGCCATTGATCACTACCCGTTGAGCCCGACGATCTAGCCAGCTTTCTATCCACCTTACAGTCCATTCATCCAGCCCATACTTCTTTAACTTGGTGGCAAGAATACTGTGGGAGACCGTATCAAAAGCTTTGCTAAAGTCAAGAAATAACACATCCACTGCTTTCCCCTCATCCACAGAGCCAGTTATCTCATCATAGAAGGCAATTAGGTTAGTCAGGCACGACTTCCCCTTCGTGAATCCATGCTGACTGTTCCTGATCACTTTCCTCTCCTCTAAATGTTTCATAATTGATTCCTTGAGGACCTGCTCCATAATTTTTCCAGGGACTGAGGTGAGGCTGACTGGCCTGTAGTTCCCCGGATCCTCCTTCTTCCCTTTTTTAAAGATGGGCACTACATTAGCCTTTTTCCAGTCATCTGGGACCTCCCCCGATCGCCATGAGTTTTCAAAAATAATGGCTAATGGCTCTGCAATCTCACCCGCCAACTCCTTTAGCACCCTCGGATGCAGCGCATCCGGCCCCATGGACTTGTGCACGTCCAGTTTTTCTAAATAGTCCCGAACCACTTCTTTCTCCACAGAGGGCTGGTCACCTTCTCCCCATGCTGTACTGCCCAGTGCAGCAATCTGGGAGCTGACCTTGTGCGTGAAGACAGAGGCAAAAAAATCATTGAGTACATTAGCTTTTTCCACATCGTCGGTCACTAGGTTGCCTCCCTCATTCAGTAAGGGGCCCACACTTTCCTTGATTTTCTTCTTGTTGCTAACATACCTGAAGAAACCTTTCTTGTTACTCTTAACATCTCTTGCTAACTGCAACTCCAAGTGTGATTTGGCCTTCCTGATTTCACTCCTGCACGCCTGAGCAATATTTTTATACTCCTCCCTGGTCATTTGTCCAATCTTCCACTTCTTATAAGCCTCTTTTTTGCATTTAAGATCAGCAAGGATTTCACTGTTTAGCCAAGCTGGTCGCCTGCCATATTTACTATTCTTTCTACACATCGGGATGGTTTGTTCCTGCAACCTCAATAAGGATTCTTTAAAATACAGCCAGCTCTCCTGGACCCCTTTGCCCTTCATGTTATTCTCCCAGGGGATCCTGCCCATCTGTTCCCTGAGGGAGTCAAAGTCTGCTTTTCTGAAGTCCAGGGTCCATATTCTGCTGCTCTCCTTTCTTCCTTGTGTCAGGATCCTGAACTCGACCATCTCATGGTCACTGCCTCCCAGGTTCCCATCCACTTTTGCTTCCCCTACTAGTTCTTCCCTGTTTGTGAGCAGCAGGTCAAGAAAAGCTTTGCCCCTAGTTGGTTCCTCCAGCACTTGCACCAGGAAATTGTCCCCTACGCTTTCCAAAAATTTCCTGGATTGCCTGTGCACCGCTGTATTGCTCTCCCAGCAGATATCAGGGTGATTAAAGTCTCCCATGAGAACCAGGGCCTGCGATCTAGCAACTTCTGCTAGTTGCCAGAAGAAAGCCTCGTCCACCTCATCCCCCTGGTCTGGTGGTCTATAGCAGACTCCAACCACGACATCACCCTTGTTGCTCACACTTCTCAACTTTATCCAGAGACTCTCAGGTTTTTCTGCAGTATCATACCGGAGCTCTGAGCAGTCATACTCCTCTCTTACATACAACGCAACTCCCCCACCTTTTCTGCCCTGCCTGTCCTTCCTGAACAGTTTATATCCATCCATGACAGTACTCCAGTCATGTGAGTTATCCCACCAAGTTTCTGTTATTCCAATCACATCATAGTTCCCTGATTGTGCCAGGACTTCCAGTTCTCCCTGCTTGTTTCCCAGGCTTCTTGCATTTGTGTATAGGCACTTAAGATAACTCAATGATCGTCCCTCTTTCTCAGCATGAGACAGGAGTCCTCCCCTGTTGCGTTCTCCTGCTTGTGCTTCCTCCCAGGATCCCATTTCCCCACTTACCTCAGGGCTTTGGTCTCCTTCCCCCGGTGAACCTAGTTTAAAGCCCTCCTCACTAGGTTAGCCAGCCTGCTGGCGAAGATGCTCTTCCCTCTCTTCGTTAGGTGGAGCCCGTCTCTGCCTAGCACTCCTTCTTCTTGGAACACCATCCCATGGTCGAAGAATCCAAAGCCTTCCCTATCAGTACCTGGCCAAAGCCGGAGAAGCTAATGATCCAACCAGCAGACCAAATTTGGTGATGAATCTTGATCCTATCCCTAACCCTAACCCTGAGGCACGTAGCACTAATGCTAAGAAAAAGACTGAAATAACATCTTGGATTATTCCTCCCCCACCCCAACAGAACACCAGCTTAATTCAGGGCTGCTTCTGAACTGCCTGTGAACGGAATCTCAAACCACCAGAACCAAGGGCTCTTGGAACACCAAACTTCTTGGAGATTTTTCCAATGTTTCATTTGAGAAATGTTTTTCCCTTGCTGTTTTTACATTTTTTTCTTCTTCTTGTTTTCCACACACAAAAAATCTTGATGTTTTTGCTGCCTCTGGGTGTTACAGAAGACTCAGAAATGTCCAAAACAACATAATTTGTTGCTTCTTTTTAAAGGAGGCAACACACTTGGGTGAGGATGCCCTCAGGCTAAAGTTTGTCTCTAAGTGAGCAAGCTGAACCACTAATGCACAAAAAGTTTTGTTGTTGTTGTTTTCCCCATCTTTAGCCATGCTGGGTATATCGCCCAAGAAGTAATAAGAGCTAATTTGTTCTAAAATTTTTTGCAAGTATGTAACAGCAGTAGTTTTAAATTTTGTATTAACTTAAAATTAATTGAGTTGTGCGTTATTAAGGTCTGTTAACATCTGAAAGGTTTAATTGTAATTTTTGTAATGTTTCATTATATAAAATATTGCAAATCCCAATTTCAGGACAAGAAATTTGTGAAATTTAAAATATAACCACGTACACCTTTTTCTTTTCCTTTTTTCTATATGTTTAAACTATAATAAGGTTTTCCTTTGTCATTGTGATTTTATGAACAAATATCTAATCATAGGAGGAGTTAGTTATTAAAAGAGAGGGACTATGTTGTGATAATTGGCCCTATAAATTTACCCTAGTTGTGAGTTCAACTCTAAAAAGTATGTAAAATTTTGTGAGGCATCTCAATAATCTGTAATAACAAGTGTTGACGTGAAACAGTATGAAAGGGAGATAGAAAAACTGAATTAGTCTAAATAAAAAAGCCGAGGGTATAACTCAAGGACAGTATTAAGATCATGCTTGGAAAACAAGAAAATGTGGGTCTAGAAATCAGTGAACCAAAACTGGTGTTCAGAAACTAAGCCTAACTGGTAGACAAAATAATAAGGAGATGGTTGAGAATTTGAAGGTGGAAGACAGCTTGGGTGAAAGTGATCATGAAATGATAGAGTTCATGATTCTAAGCAATGGTAGAAGGCTGACTTTAGAAAACTCAGAGAACTGGTAGGTAAGATCCCACGGGAAGCAAGTCTATGGAAAAAAAAGAGTTCAGGAGCATTGGCAATTTTTAAGAGACTATATTAAGGGCAAAAGAGCAAACTAACCCAATGCACAGGAAAGATAGGAAGTAAGATACTAGACCACTCTGGCTTACCCAAGAGATATTCAATGACCTGGAACTCAAAAGAGAGTCTTACAAAAAAGTGGAAACTAGGTAAATGACAAAGGATTAGTTTGAATAAAACCTACAAGCATGCAGGGGCAGGCACAAAATGAGATTAAACTAGCTAGGGACACAAAGGGTAACAATTAGAAGCAAGAGGAAGATCAAGGATATGGTAGGTCCATTACTCACTGAGGGAGGGAAGAGAATAAAAGAAAACACAGCAATGGCCAAAATGTTAGATGCCTTTCTTATTTCAGTTTTCAGCAAAAAAGGGTCAGCAGTGATTGAACAACTAATACAGTGAACATCCATTTAAATGGTGTAGGATCTTAGGCTAAAATAGAGAAAGAACAAGTTAAGAATAACTTAGACAAGTTAAAAGTCTTAAAATCAGCAGGGTCCAATGAAATACATCTTAGAACATTTAAGGAACTGGCTGGAGAGATCTGAGTCATTAGTGATTATCATTGAGAACTTGCGGGGGGGATAGGAAAGATCCCAGAGGACTAGAAAAGTGCAAATATATTACCTATCTATAAAAAGGGGAATAAGGACAACCCACGGAATTAGAGACCAGTCAGCTTAACTTCGGTACCCAGAAAGATAATGGAGGAAATAATCAAACAATCAAACCCAGAAGATAAGGTGATAAGTAACAGTGAACATGGATTTGTCAATAACAAATCATGTCAATTCAACCTAATATCCTTTGTGTAGGTAGGGAGGAAGCAATAGATGTGATATATCTTGACTTTAGTAAAGCTTTTGATATTGTCTCACATGGCCTTCTCATAAGCAAACTAGAGAAATATAGCTTAGATGAACCTGTTATAAGGTAGGGGCACAACTGGTTGGAAAACCATACTCAGAGAATAGTCATCAATGGTTCACACTGATATTGAATAGAGCCAGACTCAGTACAAATCTCTATGGGACCTCATTCAATATGCCCTTCCACTCAAACTGGTTTAAAAGTCTAGAAAATATGACCTATGAGGAAAGATGAAAAAAAATCGGTTTGTTTACTCTGGAGAAGAAAAGACTGAGGGGGACATCATAATAGTCTTCAAGTATGTAAATGGGTGCTATATAGAGGCGGGTTATAGATTATTCCTCTTATATACTGAGGACAGGAGATGTAGTAATAGGCTTAAATTTCAGCAAGGGAGATTTAGTTTAGAAATTAGGAAAATCTTCTTAACCGTAAGGGTAATTAAGCACTAGAACAAATTTCCTAGGGAGATGGTGGAATCTCTGTCACTGGAGGTTTTTACGAACAGGTTAGACAAACACCTGCCAGTGATGGTCTAGATTATACTTAGTCCTGCCTCAGTGTAGGCGACTGGACTAGAAAACGTATCAAGATGCCTTCCAGTCCTACATTTCTATGATTCTGTCATAGGCTATACCACGCATCACTCCTTTTTTGGGTCTTTAAAGAAAGAGACTTTGTGGGGGCGGAGGAGATATGGAAGAATGCACATAAGCAACTGGAGTGAACTTCACCATCGTGGCTACCACCCTCACCATTTTCTGGGACTGTGGGCCTTCGTCACCCTGATCCTGAGATGTCCTGACCAGATGGAGCTAAAGAGAAAGGGACCCCAGTAGTATCATCACCCCTACCAGCTCCATCTGAATCCCAAAAATCACCTGAGATGACTTGGGATTGGCTTTTAACAGCAGCAACAGCCCCAGCTCAGCTCAACTAGCTCCTTCTCTTTTACCCAAAAAGCCAGATATTTACCATCTTTGATACCATCGAAGAGCCTGTCAGACAAGGGTTTTTGTCCCTCTAAAACTCTCTCCAGGGAAAGGGAAAAGGAACAAGTGTTGTTGTTAAAACAACAGCCTTACTTAATATTTTACATTTCAAATGTTTTAACTATGTTTCCTTCTTTTCTTTATCTTTATTAAAGGGTTTTAAAGGATTTTCATAGGCACTTGCCATGTTACTAAGCAGGCTGAGATCTGTGTATACCAAACCCTGAACCTTGTTTAGCACTGTTTAATGTTGGACACTGACTGGGTTATGTTAACGCTTTTGGCCCATATATTTCATCGAAATTAATACAATAGCGCATCTGAAAGGAAATTTTACCCTAAACCTTTTTTAAAAATTGCGATTTCAGGAAATAAATTTGCTGAGAGTAGCTAAGTGTTCATTTTATATTGCATTAGCCTTTTATTTAAATCCATCTTCTGTTTGCCTAGTCTCAATTCATATACCAGAACACAAACTGCAAGGTGCCAGTTCATATTGGGAAGTTTGTAATAAACGAAACCCCAAAGTGCAATAACAGTGTAGTTTCAAGGCAAGCTTAGATGACTCTGTATCAATGGTGCTCTAAAAAACAGCTAGTGAGAGCACAAAAGGGAAAAATTAGCAACTGTAAATCAGACACAGCAGTGCCTATGTAATTACTTTCATAGCAGCTGATCTATAGGAAAACCTGCAGCCCAAGTAACAGAATCTTGGATGTGATTCAAAGTGGAGAGAGCCTGGTTCAATTTTCTTAACCTTTGTCAACCAATTTATATAAGTTTAGCTGAATCTCACTGTCTCCTGTGGATATATGAGAAAGATGTGTCAAGTCCTGACATACACGCCACGTGGGCAAACATAGATCTCTGCCAAAGACAATCACTGTGATACATAATATGTTCCTCTTAGCTCCCTGGCCTCTGATGAAATTCTAATTAAAGACAGTTTCTGTAGGAAATTACTGTTCTATGGTAATTTTGTCACTGCTGAGCAATGCTGGTGAGCAATGCTTGGGAGAACCCAGAATGTTTAAGTCAGAAAGGTGCATGACCTTTAAAATTATCTCAGCAAGACGAGCACAAGAAAATGGGGTGTTTAGCCATGTGATATCTGGGGACCCTTGGGCAGTGGTATATGCATAACACAGACTGCAGTACTTTCTAAATGCCTTTCATCTCTGAAAGGTCGAAACGGAAAGTATTTGTGTCTCTACTTATCTGCATTACAGTGAAAATAGTCACACTACCTGCAGAAAAAGAAAGCAACAAGCCCCTCAGTGCTACCAAAGGAACTGTTTTTTTTTTTTTTCATTAGACAAACTGAAACTATTTTTCAGAGTGAAAAGGAACACAGCAAAAAGGGAAACACCACTGGTCATCCCATGAACATCACCTTGACAATGTAGCTGACTAAAGTTGTCCAAAATGAACGCTTCAGTTAAAACAACAACTGCAGTTACTTCTTCTTGTCCTTAGGGGCTTAAATCCTGACTGTAAAATGAACAAATAATACATCACCAACTTTATTTTGGAATATGTTTAGACAAATGCCAAATAAATCATATTAGAAACTGACTCTCACTCCAAAGCCTCAGAGGTAAATCAATGCCTATCTGCACCCTTTTGTAGGACAATTTACCAACAAAGCATTGTGCTAGTCTTTATCAAGTGTTACAGTTCATTAACTCACTTCCTTCTCTTTGAATCTCAGAGATTTGAACGGTTTTAAAATTAGAATATGCAGTATAACAATACCCAGTCTGAAAAAGTCATAGAGCTAACTAAATGGAACTGCGCTTCTGGGTAATTCAGTGTCAAGAGGAAATTGAATGAGAGCATGGCAGCTTCATCGTTTCACTTGAGAAGCAATACCTTGCTGGATACTTTGATTGTGCTCTGAGCTATAATTCAAAGACAACTGAACAAAGACAACTGCCACTGGACACCTCTCAAACATATTGCAATGTCTCCCTGTTTTTATATTTAAATAGCATTCACATATAATAGATAATAAGAATAATCTATGGGAGAAAATTCACTCACTAAACAAACCTGTCAAAAATTATGCTTTTCCCATTTGAGTTAGTTTTTCAATCCAAATACTCTCAAGCCTTTCTTGGAGCATCCAGAATGACACTGTCATTTTTTATGTGAATGCCACCATTCTCCTGATGACCATTGACTTCTGGGGCAGAAGAAGGCATCCTCTCATCCCACCACCCAGTCAGTGAGGTTCAGGCTAAATGGAATGGATTTAAGGTACACCTAGGAAGGGCTGAGGCCTTCTCCACTCCATCCACCCCTTCACTAAATTGTTTTCTATCTATCTGCATGTGTTGTTCTGACAGTCTTGCTGTGTGTTAGTCTTACTGAGGGGTGTTTTTAGTAACTGAGAAGACTGGAAAATCAGACCTCAAAGATAGCCTCAAGCAGAAGGTCAACTATCTAGTTAATGGGAACCTCTAGGCCTATGTCTCCTTGGCTGAAGTGCAGGTGACGGACCCTCCAAACTATTTAAGTCCTGTGATTTCCCTCTATGTGATGTACCTGCCAGCAGAGCAACTACATTACAGGGCTGATTATGTCAGTCTAGTGGATCTAGTGGCCCATAAGCATAAGAGCAACTATGACAACTCCCAGGCACAGAAGGGCTGAGCTGCTGTCTGTGCTACAGTTTAGCAAGATGACTTGGTTTCCCCATTAGCCCTGCTAAGTTCACTGAACAAAGCCCCACTACTCACTTCTGCCAACAGTAACAGATGCAGCAGAAGATCCTGTGTACGATCAAGAAACACTACAGCAACAGGAAGCTGTAGATCTTATGCAGCAAGAGCAATTCATGAGTACAACAGGTTTGACTGTGACTGACATTGGAATTATTGACAAGAGCAATGCTGCCCAAATGCAATCTTTTCTTCAAATTAGTTGTTTTGAAATTCCAAGTAACATTCCACAAGATGCTGATAATCATGCTCTCCCTACTCGTCTGCTGACAAAAACTCTTCCAAATGGTGAGACCTGCACAAGAGACTGGTTATGCGGGAGTACGGAAAAATAATCTCTGTACTGCACTCGGCTTCATTTTGAACAAAAGTGCTGCAAATGCATCAGCTCTCTTTGATCAATCAGGATGGAGCATAAACAGAGGTTGGAGGAAGTTGAAAGACCAAATACCATCACATAAGAGTTCAGCATCACACAAAGAAAACTATGTTGCATGGAAATCAGCCAGTCAGGCAGCATCAGCTGAAAGTTCAGTTGAGAATTTACTCTTCACTGAACTCTCTACAGAAAGTAATAACTGGAAAAAACTTCTTGAGCGCATCCTGAATGTCATCCTTTTTCTTTCTGAGAGGGGATTAGCTTTCTTTGGTTCCAGTCAACGTATTGGCGATCGTGCAAATGGAAACTTTGTAGGCATAACTGAGCTACTCACAAATATGACCCGTTTTATCAGAGCATGTTAAACGTGTTTGAGAATTGCAAGAGAGTCAAAAGTGCACGCAAGTCCATTATCTTTCCACACACATACAAAATGAGTTTATTGAGCTATGTGGGTCATTCGTACAAACAACAATTCTTGATGAGATTCAAAATGCCAAGAATTTTTCAATCATTGTTGATGCCAATCCAGATTGTTCTCACAAGGAACAGACTATTATGGTTATTTGATATGTTAAGATTGTAGACAGCTTAAAATTTTCAATTAAAGAAAGGTTTATTTTGTTTGATAATTTCACGAGAAAAACTGGAAAAGAAATTGCTGCTTGAGTACTAGCAATTCTAGAAGGTTTTAAGTTAGATTTTCAAGTCTGCATTGGTCAAGCCTATGACAATAGATCTAATATCACTCAGAAGTACAAAGGTGTACAAGCTGTTCTGCTTGAGCATAATTCAAACTGTATTTTTCTAGCTGTGGAAACCACACACTAAACCTTGTAGGTGTTGACTGTGTTGAATCATGCAAGGAGGCAATTACTTACTTTGGAACTGTTCAGCAAATGTACAATCTCTTCAGTAGCAGTCCACAAAGGTAGGAAATTCTGAAGCAATATCTTCCTGTTTCACTGCATGGGATGTCCAAAACTAGATGCTCTGCACAGATTGATGGTGTTTAACCAGTTGTGCAGCATTTGAATTCAGTGAGAAAGGCTTTAAATGAGCTTGGATCTCTCAGTCTCACTGCACAAGCTCGAACTGAACTTCAGTCTATTCAGAAGCACATGTCCAAATTTGAAAGCATTCTGATGTCATCTTTGTGGATGAAGCTACTTACAATGATCCACCAAACTAATTTGGTAATTGAAGCACACAATGCTACACTTGATGTTGAGATTGACAACATTGAAAGTCTTATCAATGACATTCAACAGATTCATGAACAATAGGATGCGATCTTGACTGAGTCCAAATTAGTAGTGCAGAATATTAGCATTTCATCTGAGTTCTCCACCAATCACAATTTACCTACTGAATCCGATACTGAGCAGCATTATAGGATCAATGTCTTCCTGGTCATCATTGACTCTATTCAATCAGGTCTTACAGGTCAATTTGAGTCACTGCAACTAATTTGTATCCTTTTTGGGTTTCTTTGGCAGTTCAACAGACTGAGTAATGAAGATCTACTTTTTGCAGCTGAACAGTTTCAGCATCAGTACAACAAAGAAATCTAAAAAGATCTCAGTGATGAGGTCATCTTCCTCAAACAAATATATTCCACGAATTTTAAATTGGATTGCAAGCCAAAGGAATTGCTTCAAGAAATACTCGAACTTGGACTCTCTGGGGTGTTTCCTAATATCACAACTGCATTGCATATTTTTGTCAGTTTGCCTGCATCAGAGGCTTCAGGTGAATGCCCCTTCAATGTGTTGAAGAAGGTAAAGAACTATCACCATTCTACTATGGGACAAGAGCATTTGAATGGACTCGCCATGTATCAATTGTGACATTGCACGAAAGCTAGATTTTTCCTCAATAATTAGTGCATTTTCCCAGAAAAAGGCTAGAAAAACATTTGTTAAATAAAAAAAATACTCAAATTGTGTCTCACTCCTTTTTTGGTGCCTTACTTTGTTTTCATGTGTGGTCATTTTTTTTTATTATGGCTAGGGCCCTCAAAAGCTGGAAGTGGCCCCAGCTCTCTGGACCTCTGAGAGGGCCTGCAGACATGCCACATACAGTGTTCTCAAAAAGAAAAATAGACTTTCCCATACCAGACTCATATGCAAAAAATCAACCAGTTAGCTCTAACAATATGCTATCTTAGGGCGCAACTGTGACTTTGTTATGAAACCAGAGCAAGAGACAGTGCATTCTGACATCTGGGTTTCCCTTTGTTCCATGGTCTACTTCTCCCACCATTGGCCTGCTCGGGTGGATTGGGGCTAAAGTAGCAGCCCTGCAGAGGCTGCTCTCTTCTTTGTGTTGCTATCTGTGATCCAGCCAAAGCAAGAAAGTGCCTTATACTTCCTTACTCCCTTGCACAACCATGTAAGTAGGGTCACCACAACCTGGCCCTTAAAGCACAGATATTTAAAATGATTGTTGGAACACTATCCAAGTATCTATCACTTTTGCATATTGCAATAGATCTACCATCCTAGTTTTGGTATGGCCAGGAGGATCTGAATTTTGAAAGTGGGTTATTTTATTATCAAGAGAAAAACAAAGTGATACTTTTTTTTTTTTTTTACTATAATGTATTGGCAAGTAAACACCCTCTTGAGAAGACGTATTAGTTGCCAGAAGCAAAGTGCAGTTTATAACTCACAGAGGCAGCACACTTTCAGAATTCAGGAAGAACAGCTATGTTCAAATCTTCCAGCCAGACCATGTTCCCCTTATGGGTGTGTGTGCTTTTATTCCTCTCCAAACACATTTTAGCCCCTCCCCTGAGGTGTGGCTCAAGTCCGTTAATCTTACTGGCTTCTCTCCACTCCTCACATGGGTTTGGTTCAGGGATCTTTATTTTGGCACCCCGTGCCCCCACCCAAGGTGACTCCTGTCTGTGCCTGGGACAGAAGGGGTGCTGTCCCTTTTGAAAATAATTAATCCTAGTGTTCTATTTACAAGGACTGTAACTCAGTACCTGAACAATACATTAATACAAGCTCCAACCAATTAACAAAGGGGATTTTATTGGGGACAGGAAACCAAGGCTCTAGGGAAGGAAAGGATTTAGATTAACTAAAACACTAAAACATCAATGATATAACAAATACCCCACCTCCCGGCATTCCCCACTATACACAGATGCCTCTCTAGCACCTTTCCAGGCAGGTGGGGCATTGAGGATAAGTCCTGCAATGAGAGCTGAAGAGCTGTGAATGTTGGCCAGCTGACCCAAAAAAGAGAGGCGCTCCCTTACAATGTTTTCTTCTCTGAGTGGGACAGGGATCCTCTCCTGGCTCCCTCGTCTGGAGTTCTATGGATGTATTGGCTGGCTCTAGCTTGCCTATGCTGCCCCCTTGCTGCCCAGTTTGCTGATCTCTGCTGGGATGGCACTCCCCAAACACATACTAAATACCAAAATAATTCAAAGTCTCCCCTTGTGTGGGGAATGGGTGTTGATCAGAGATTTCCCAGGCTGTGTTGCTCCTCTCCAAGCTCCAAACCACTCAAACAGACCAAAAGTGCAACCAAAACCAATCCCTTTGTCTCTGGGACAGTCTGTCCCCTCCCACTGAGGGACTGAGCAGTCCTGGCTCCTCATTAGCCCCGCAAACTCTTTATATAAATCACTCTGTCAGACGATCCCTATTGGCTTTTGTAGGTGTTGCTGCTCTATTCTGTCCTGCCCTGGGCCCTAAACTCACTGGAAAATGGTGTCCACTGTTTCTGAAGTCCAGAATACAGGACTCCTGTGGCGGTGTATTCACCCCCCATCCCAAAATGGGGGATGACAGGAGGTACGCAGACACCACCATTAATAAATAAATAATTAATAAATAAATTAATGGAGATATCCCATCTCCTAGAACTGGAAAGGACCTTGAAAGGTCATTGAGTCCAGCCCCCTGCCTTCACTAGCAGGACCAAGTACTGATTTTGCCCCACATCCCTAAGCGGCCCTCTCAAGGATTGAACTCACAACCCTGGGTTTAGCAGGCCAATGCTCAAACCACTGAGCTATCCCTCCCCCCTAAGTCCGCTTGTCCGTCTCTGACCTTGCCACATGGTCTAAGGACCAGCATAAAGTTAATAACCCTGGTGTCCAGGACAGTGTGGCCTAGCGGCTAGAGTTAACAGTGCTGCCCTTTGATTCAGGACAGCGTGACCTAGTGGCCAGGGTCAATAACGTGGCCTTTTGGTGCAGGGAAGCATGGCCTAGTAGCCAGAGTCAATAGTGTAGCCCTTTGGTGCACGGCAGAGTGGCCTAGTAGCCACCAGCACCTGAGGGACCACCAGCAATGGTGGCTGGCGGGCCAGGTCCGGGGGTCCGGGCCCACCCAACTCAACCAGGCCCCGAACCAGGGCCCTGGCAATGGTGGAGTGGTCCATCACTGGCTCAGTGGGGAATCTCACCGAAACACAATGAGCTTACCTGGGTGGGAAATACCACTCCGTCACCCTTCCTGGGTCACTTCCTACTGTTGTCTCTAGTGTGGCAGTCCAGGAGGCTTTGGGGTATCCAGGCTTCAGTCACTTCATGGAACTCTGCTGGTTGCAGGGTTCCAAGCTGACCCATGGCAGGGGCCGTAGACAGTCCTCAATGGGAGCTTCCAGCACAGGTCCTTCCCCTCCAGCATCCATCCCTGAATGATCTGGGCTTCCTCCCTTTATACTCCTGCAGCATCTGGAGCATGCCCAGTCCAGTCTAGGGGGCGGGAAGTCTGCTGTCCATATTGTGAGTTTTATCCCCTCTTGGCTAGTGTGGGGTCTGTCCTCTCTGTCACAACCCCTAAAGGCTCATTTCAGCATTCCAGGAGCTAGCAAACTCCAAAGGGAGTATATACATTATAATAATATGTTAAAAGCACATGCCTGGATTGTGACTTGAGATTATCATCTTCATATAGCTCTGTCTATTTTGCAAAACAAAAAGCCTATTATACATCAGTTTAGACATTGGTGACCCTGCTTCTTCCCCTCTGCACTACATAAGTTGTATGTCACTTTAACTCTGTTGATTTCAGTTAAGTTACATCAGGCTACAACTGACATACTGTAGTGTAGAATCAGGCCTAACTTTCTGCTGTTACCCTCCTATCAAGTTCAAAGGTATCTATCCAAATATGTATAGAACCATCATTACTCTAGTGCAGGTGTCGGCAACGTTCGGCACGTAGCTCGCCAGGGTAAGCACCCTGGTGGGCCGGGCCAGTTTTATTTACCTGCTGACGCGGCAGGTTTGGCCGATCGTGGCCCCCACTGGCCGCGGTTCACCGTCCCGGGGCAATGGGGGCAGCAAGAAGCTGTGGCCAGCACATCGCTCACCCGCACCGCTTCTCGTTGCCCCCATTGGCCCAGGACAGCGAACCGCGGCCAGTGGGGGCCGTGATCAGCCGAACCTGCCACGTCAGCAGGTAAATAAAACTGGCTCGGCCTGCCAGGGTGCTTACCCTGGCGAGCCGCGTGCCGAACGTTGCCGACCCCTGCTCTAGTGCCTGAGCACCTCAATATCTTCAGTGAGTTTTATATTCACAACACTACTGTGAGATTGGGACATAATACCCCATTTTTCAGGTGGGAAACTGAGGCACAGAGAGACTAAACAACATGCCCAGAGAGGAATTCTGTAGCTCAGGCAGGACCTGGATGTTTGAGTCCAAGTTCAGTGCCCTTTCCACTGGACCATCCTTCCTTCCTGTTAGCCTTACAAATTAAATCAACACAGTACCAAGCTAGGTATATCTGCAACAGGAGGTGGAGAGATGGTGAATTCATATTTTTTTCCAGAAACACTGCTAGTTATATAGAGAACCCTCAAGACATGTTGAATAGCACAAAATCGTTTTCCATGTTATAACTACTGGAAAAAAATATGTCACATAGAAGTTAGGATATTATTATAGCAGCAAATGTTGAGACAAATATAAAAGTTTCACTAAAGGATAAGACATTGATATGATTAAGAATAGCATCTACTCTTCCACTCTCTAGGGAAAAATTATCAATTCAAACTACATCTCCCATGAGGCACTGTGGGAGCTCCATAGGACACAGATTAATGTGGAACTGACCTGAAATGTTTTCACATTTCTAAACTGAAAATTGTCAGAACTTTCCATTGTGTGAAACATTTTGATATTTTGACTTTTTATCCTGATTCTGGATTAATTACAAATTTTGAAATATCAGAATCTCCCATGTGACAGAAATTCCAATTGTCAACCAGCTCTATTATTTGGCATGTTTGGAGTACATTTCTTCTAGGCATCCAAAAACTGAGATTCCCCAAGTCACTAGCCATATTGGACAGTCTTTTTTAAAATATATGTTTTATGTTATATATTTTATTTATTTAGCTTATTATTTAATTATTTAATATTGTATCCATCATTTACATAGTAAAATATTTCCTTCTAGCCATGGTAACTTTTCATATTCAAAGCTACAGTTAAAGGAAAGGAGATTAAGATAAAGTAAAGCTTTGTGTTTTAAATAGTGCCAGGAAAAAACAAGGTCCCAGCTTGATATAATCAAAGTTTTGTGGGAGGTGGAGGGAAGAAAAAAACATTCTTACAAGTTTGCAACTGGGAAATCCTGCAAAATGTAGCTTTTCCTTGTAAGACTTCAAATGAAATCAGCATGTGGCAGGACCATGTAAACTTCTTGGGTTACAAAGATTTAAGAAAGGGTTCCCTCCTGCAGATTTTACTAGCAAAGGGCACCCGTAATCCCCAAACTATCTCATCTTTGAACAATGAAAACCTTTAGGGGACTGGGACAGTTTGAAGCCCAGCAATTTTCTAGCTTTAAGTTCTAAGTATAGAAATCAGAGCCTGAAGCTAGCAGCGCTGTGCTCCAGCTGATATCAGACCAGTGGTGGCTTCAATTATATTTTGAACATGTAAAATTCACGTGCACAGAATCTTCAGCTCTATCCACATGTCCAGGTGAAAATGTAATCTTTTCAAGTCATTTCCCGTTTAAACACCCCACTGTAAATTAAAGAACAAGCTTCTTAATAGGCACACGTGACATATTTGGAAATGGAGCTGATGCCATTATTTTAAAATTGTTCTTACAGGCAGCAGTTGAAGTGGGAGAATAAGTCAGCACATTGTACACTTGCAAAGAGGTCTTTGAGTTTTCATTCAGGAAAATTCATGACATGTTAGAAGAGTGATAATTATTATTATCTGTTTCATATTCACCTGTGTGTGTGGGTGCAAGGGGTGGGGCCATAGGGAGAGATAGAAAAGGATAGACAGCAGTCCACAACTAAAGGAATAGAAAAAAAAAACTACTGAATTTTTTCATATAATGTCCACCATATAGTCCTTATTGACACAAAGCCATTATGGACAATGGGAGTTTTGCCAAGGTAACTGAGGTAAGATGGGACCCATAATTTGAAAAATATAGAATACTATAAACTATGAGAACAGTCCAACCAGCTGCTTTTACTTGAAAAATTGCCCAATTATTTGCTTGAAAACTGTACAAATTCTAGCTTGGTCCCAGAATTTTCTGACTTTCATCTGTCATACTGTCATATAAGCCAGTCCAGAATTAAAATCCATATCCCCTTAGCATCCCAGGAAAGAGTTGTCAGCCAGAACTCTTGTTCTGATGGATGATGCTACTGACAGCTGCCAGAAAACACAACTAAATTGCTCCACAGATTCCTTGAAGGAATATACAGTAATACATATTATAGAAAACGAACAAATATATTTTATATATCTTTCTGCTTATCAGTTTGTACTTGTACACTTCCTTCTTTTGTACTAGTCTTCTAAAACCATTGTCTCCAGAGCTACTTAATCAGAATTCACTGGGGGGACTAATAAATACAAAGTTGAACTAATAAAGGATAGATTTAATATACACGACCCAATCCTCAGGTGGTCTAAGTTGGTATAATTTCATTGATAGAAATATATTGACTTCCACCAACTGAAGTTCTGGTCATTATTCCCTACAGTGTCATCAATTCAGTATTATGTCTCCATTTGAGGAATTTCATTCCTTCTAAGTCTGGTCAAGAAGGCAAAGGAGTCAGCAAGCCCACCCTGATTTAAAGTGTCCACCGTCTTTGCGTGTGTGAATTTCTGGATGCCCAACTGGATACACCTTGTGCTTGATTTTCAGAAGTGCTGAGCAGCCACTGCTCCCATGGAGTTCAAATGGACTTGTGGGCCCTTTCTGCAAATTTGGCCCAAATATTTGCACATGTGAGTACATTTACTGAGGTGAATCCTCCCATTGAATCACTGGACCAAGACATAAGAATAAGTATTCGCAGAATCCCATAATTTGGCAATTATGAATGCATGGTCTGAATGAACATTTGGATGCAAACTCTCCCAAAACTACTAGTAGCTGAAGGTACTATGGATTAGTTCCTCAAGCATTGCAAATTGGTTCTACTGGCTTCATTTTTACATCAGTTTACATTCTGACCTGATCTATTTCTAGACATGTAAATAAGATGGAAATCCCTTTGCACTAAATATTTTGTATTTTTGAAACTTTTGTCCCTGAACTGGGAATAGGATTAAAAAAACTGTTTTGGGGGAACTCATATGGAATTTTTTCAGCATTTTGTCTGCCCTCTTGGAAGGTTCTTGTCAATTTTATTTTCAGTCCTAACAAAAATTTGACAAGAGACTTCCAGGCACGTAGCAGGAGATCCATCATTTTGATTTTCCCAACAGAAAGTTGTACTTTTTTTCTGCAAAACTAAGACTAAGTAAACTAAGTTACATTTTTGCATCAGAAAATCAGTCTGACAAAAAATTTCTGAAGGTTTCCTGTTTTGGATTTGATCTATCATTTCCCAAGTTTAATATTTCTATTTATTTTGTTTTATTATGTATCTTTTGCCCAAAGCTGTGGTAGATGTCATTGGTTTGACATGATTTCAAATATTTGAATTTAAACTTCACCTAGAGTTTTGGAAGCTGAGGATCACGTCACATTCACTGGAAAATATATCCCTAGATTCAAAATAAGATCTCACAGCTGACAATTGATTGTGGTGTAATGATGTGCTCAAAAGTGAACCATTTGCAGATACAAATGGTACTTTTATGGAGAAAGTGTGGATAATTTTAGTGGATCAGAACAAAGTCTATGCACCCCTTAGGTCCAATTTTGGTGATGTACAAGCATGAATGTCATCTTCAGTTAGTAGTAGTAGTAGTAGTAGTAGTAGTAGCACCTATTGATCCCAACCAAAAAGGGGTCCCAAACTGTGTGTGTCGGGTAACATAATTTGTATCATGCTGAGCACAACAGGAAACATATAATAATCAACCTGGTTGATACCTTTAGGTTCTAACACAAGAGTTAATACATAATCAATCAATAAATAATTGTGGTAGGAACTCTGCAAACACATAATCAGAGACTATCTGTCTCAAAGAGTTTACTATCTATATAGACAAAGGGAGACCGAGAATGAGAGGGCACACAGATAAAAAGGTCATACAACAGGTCAATGGCAGAGCCAAGGACCAATAGCAGAGCCAGGTTTCCTAACTCCAGTCCAATGCCCTATCCAGCACCGCCTCTAATTAACAACATAGCTACCTATTTTACTAATGTACATACTATTTACATGTACAAAAATGTGGCCTGATTGTGGTTTCTTTGAAAATCTGGGCCAGTATTTTATATTTACCATAGTATATGCATCTGCAGCACACAGCCACCTTTGAAATTAATTTCATTTGACAGCTACATCTTGGCAGCCATGATATATTTTAAACATTCTAAAGCTGTTTATTTTAGTGCCTGTTAATTTTAGCACTAAAAAGGCAACCCCACATTTGTTTTACATTATTTTTACACTCCCAGCAGGTTTCTGTTCTTCCTTGTTGATAGACATATTTGTAGTCAGATAATTGTTGATGGTTTTCCAAATCAATGAATAAAGTGAAAAATAATATTTTCTTTCTATGGAATATATACTAAACCCCCCAATCCTAAATTAATGCAAATTTAAGGTTGCACAATAAAAATGTTAAGTATCAGAGGGGTAGCCGTGTTAGTCTGAATCTGTAAAAAGCAACAGAGGGTCCTGTGGCACCTTTGAGACTAACAGAAGTACTGGTAGCATAAGCTTTCGTGGGTAAGAACCTCACTTCTTCAGATGCAAGTCATCTGAAGAAGTGAGGTTCTTACCCACGAAAGCTTATGTTACCAGTACTTCTGTTAGTCTCAAAGGTGCCACAGGACCCTCTGTTGCTTAATAAAAATGTTAAAAGTCAGTAAAGATACAATCACTGCAACATTAACTGCACAGAAACAGACATCTTAATGCCTGTTTTTCTTTTAAACCTGCAGTTTAAGAGATATTTCTAGTTACATTATTAAAAGCAGACTACAAAATAATCAGTATGTGCAATGGAGACAAAGAAATGTTGTTGTAATATTGGGAACCTTACCTATTATGTTTTCTGACTTTAAAAATTTTAACTGAGCAACCTTAATGATGCTTTAAAACCAATTTTTGGAAAGTTTTTAGAATTTGAATTCCATGTTGCTTAAAAAAGAGAAAACGAAGAAAAATTAAAATTGCTTGTTCTTAATAATGTTAGTGCTTAAGGTATATAGCCTGTAATCACATGGTCTGAGCATTTAAATAGTTATATATAGATACATAGGTGCACCATCTTTAGTAGAGCGGGGAGGGAAATGGTTTTCCCAGCCTGTCAAATTTTTTTTAAATAGATTTTCAACAATTTGTGAATTGCAAATCCAAAAAATTCAGATTGGGTCAATAATTTCAAAATGTTGGTATCAATTTTGACCTTTTGAATAATTAATTTAATATTCTAAATGAAAAGTCATGTTGAACAAAAGGCAGATTTCATTTTGAAAATGTTAAAAAAAAACCACATTTTGATAATTTCAAAACTTTTTTTCACTTTTTTTTTCAAAAAGGGGAAATTCATTAAAAGTGAATGCAAATAAACAGTTTCCTGCAAACAGTTACGGTTTTGATGAATTAGCATTTTGCAATGAAAAACATAGTTGAAAATTTCCTGACCAGCTCTACTTTTGAGTGAGATTATTCCTTAAGAGCATTGAATATCAGAGCTCTGTGTCCTCTGTGGTCTTTTTAATAACTTGCACATTTATTTTAAGGTCATAATCCTATTCTTCATGGCCCTCCCTGGCCTCCTGGAAGATCCTTCCAACTTTGATCCACCATGATAGATGCCCTTATAAGGGACACAGGACCTGAAAATGCCACAGGCAATTTATTTCTGATATTGGAACTCCTACCTAAAGAAATTAAAATTGCCCACAAACAACTCATTTTCATAGCCCAGAACAAAACCATATAACAGGGAGTGCAGATAAGTAGTTAAAAATCAAGTTTAAGTGAAGAAGACCTATGACTTCATTAATTATACATTTCTCTAGTCTAGTCTTGTCTAATCTGTAGAAATTATAGATTAAATTACATACCACTAGATATGGTGCTGTTTTTCAGGATAATATTCTCTTTGTCAAGCACTACCCTACCTCTCTTCTTCCTCTCCCACCCAAATTTTGAGTGTTTGTTCAGAATTTGAAAAAAAAAATTGGACCAGGTCTGATTTTTGAGTGATACAAAGTTAATTTGGATTAATAACAGGTCATGCCTTCTTATAGCTTGTTAGTGATTTTATGCTAAGGTTAATTAAATCTCATTACATCACGAAGCTGATTTGGTTTAGTAATTAAAAGTAAATCCACCATCCTCTTTTGTACCAAATTAACAGAACTTTATTATTATTATGATTGAAACATAAAATTTGAGAAAAGAGCACAAATGATTTTCAGCATTTATGCATTTATGCATCACACATTTCCATTTCATATAAACCCTTGTAAATATTTTAAATGATTCATTCTGTATTTTTCACTAGTTTTTCATAATTGTTTAGCCTGATCAGTCTTGACAGCTTGAACATGAAATTGTAGGCTCAAGGGACAGTTTATCTTTAGCATTTGGCTTTTTCAAGATAAGGAACAGATATGTATTTCTTGAGTTGATGTTTTACATGTTCTTCATACACAAGATTGATACAGTGTGTGTTTTCCGTGAATCTGAGGGTGATTGTGCATGTGTATGTATGTATATAATAAAAGCAGAAATTTGTTGGATGATTCCCAAATGACTGACTCTAGAAGGAATGGATCACTGGTAAATAAGCTTTTATATTTTATATTTAATACAGTCAAAGGTAGGACCCATTTCTTGGGTTATTTAGCCTCTTCTTTCAATTACATGATGTCATTTAATAAAACAAAAACTGATTTTTTTTCACAATAAAGTACCAATGTAATTGCAAGACAGTTCTGCTGAAATATGTATTCCACTGAAATTAGTACATCAAAGAGATCGTAAACAGCTTTGGCAAGAACATTTACTGTTGTCCATGTTTGGTCATTAGTTTATATCACTTGGGTAACAGATAAAGGTAGTTAAGAGCTTATGTAACAAAAGATGATGGTAGGGAAATGTTTAAAAGTAAGTGATCATCAAAGACCAAGCAATATATTTCCTATGAAAATAGTTATTTCTTTTAGGTTTCCTTGTAAAATGCTGTTTCTATAGTTACCTCTGTTGAAATATGGTATTGTTAACACTTATCAGCATGCAACTTTTCAAACTGTGATAGATTTGTGACTAAGAGCTGCAACTCTTTGCTAACATGAGTTCTTTCATTGAAAACACTGCAGATTTCAATGGTACTATTCACGTGAGTAAGGATTATACTCACAAGTTAATGTTATGAATATAAAATAATTATGATAAAGGTCTGAGGCTTTCTTGGGATGCCCAGGACTGTGAGTGACCTTGTTAACCACCTGCCTTATAGCAAGACGAAGTTTTGCTTGTGCTTCATAAGCTGTCAGCTCCTTGACACCACCAGGCTGGCAGCCACCCAAACAATCTCCTTAGGGCCCTGCCAGCCATTACTTTGCCTTGCAGGTTAACAGGAGGTACACCCCAATCCCTGAGCCCTTTCAAAGTATTCCTCTGCAGTATCCATCCCTTAAACACTAGACACTCACAAAAACTGACCGGCAAGCTGGAACTGTGCACATACCAGCTTGTTTGGTTCAACTGAGGATCAGCTTCAATATCACATGAGAGCACTGAAGTATATTTATGGTGAAAACAGTCATAAGTTTATTATCAAAGGCTAAGATTTAAGAGATGGCGAATAAGGATAATGATGGAAACAGAAATGGTTACTGTGATGTTGCAGTCCATAAGGCTTCATGGAAATATGCTCATGAATGTATGTATGACATAACTGGAATGTGTTTTATGCTACATGTGCCATGTAACATATCTATGTAAAGGTTATGATCTACTGAATATATTCATCCTTTTTGTATGCATGTGTCATTATTGTATTCGAAGTTATGAATATTAGCTGTATACTGGTTTGATTTTAAATAGCCTTAGTAAGGCATTTGATCAGCTTCTTTAGAAAGGAATTTGCAAGTTAAGTGCCCAGTCAAGAAGCACTTAACAGACAATGGATCTTGGAAGTTTCCAATCCACATAAGTCTACATGAGGACATTCAGGGTAGCAAGTGAACCATGGCTGCCACCTGTAAGTTCTGAGTCATGCATGGACATGTGACTTGCCCATGTGACTCCAAAAACTCCATCTTGTAGCTGGAATTCTACACATGGAGAGGGAGGAGTATTCAGCCAAGAGAAAGTCTATTTAAACCCCTGGGAGACCCCTCTATTTTGTCTTCAGCTGGCTCAAGAGATAGCCTCTCCACCCGCAAGGATACCTGAAAGAAACTGGAACAAAGGACAGTAACTACAGGGGGTGTGAGTGCCTGCTGGAACCACTACTTGGAATCACTTAAAGCCTACTTTCTGTATTTAATAAAATCACTTTTTACTTATTATTTAACTCAGAGTATGTATTAATACCTGTGGGGTCAAACAGCTGTGCATATCTCTCTATCAGTGTTATAGAGGGTGAACAATTTATGAGTTTTATACAGGGTAAAACAGATTTGGGGTTTGGACCCCATTGGGAGTTGGGCATCTGAATGTTAAAGACAGGAACAATTCTTAAGCTGCTTTCAGTTAAGTCTGCATCTTTGGGGCACGTGGTTCAGACCCTGGGTCTATGCTGGAGCAGACTGGTGTGTCTGGCTCAATAAGACAGGGTGCTGGAGTCCCAAGCTGTCAGGGAAAGAAGGGGCAGAAGTAGTCTTGGCACATCAGCTGGCAGCCCCAAGGGGGTTTCTGTGAACCAACCCATCACAGTTACATATAAAACAAAAAGTATAACACCCTTCCTAGAGTCTAATGTTAAAGGTAACAGGCTGAAACCATTGTCTAATGTAGTTTATTTCACCTAAATCAATCTCCCACTGTCTACATACAACGAGCTGGGAGCCACCCTTTGCGTGACTGCAAAAAATATTGTCCTTTTTGCTTCCTCAGTGAAGGATAAAACAGGTGTTCTTTTGCCATCTTCTTATATCCCCCAAATTCATTGTTTTGTCCCAGTACACAGAATGACCCCTCTGGTTTATTCCCTAGAGTTCTAGCTCCATGTTGCCCTCACATCCACTTATAGTTGAATTTTAACTACCTATCTGCACTCCCTATTCTAAGGAAACTGAAAAAAGTTAGGTTTTGGTCTGGGCTATGAAAATGAACTGTCTGTGGCTTATTCTGTAGTAGTAATTCAAGCATCATAAATATCTTGACTCCGGCTCCTGAAACCCCTGTGCTCTATACTCTCCCATATTTGATCCTGTATAAATTTAAAGTTAGGTATTTTTATTATAAAGTTCTATGAACCACTGTATTCCTATCATGAATCCTGGCCCTCTGTTACATCTGGGGTCCAGAAATGGGGTCCGTTGAGGCATTTATTTTTAAATTAGGCTTATTTAGGCTTGACAGTTTTTTTACAGGCAGTTTTGTCAACAAAAACCTTACACAGTTATCTTGATGAGACTTATATTCATTTTGGCTCCACACTGAATTAGCTTCAATGCAAACTACTTCCACATATTTTCCAAAGACTAGCTCTAGCCACCTAGGCTTTCTGTTATAAATTAAGTTGAAACAGTGCATGTAAATAGTTTGAAATCCATGCTGATCCTGTGCCTTTCAGGGAATTGCATGGTCAGCAATTCTAAGATCCCACTTTGTGCATAATTAACCTTGGTGGAGGTTAATTACAGCTACCCACAAACCTTCATTGCAATCAAGCAGAGAGTAAAACCATTCTGAACAGTTTAATTATTTTAAGAAAAATAATTATACAGTCAATGTAGTAGTCTCTCCACAGTATAGTTGGAACAGGCTTCTGAAATCTCCATTCTGAAAAACCTGATCTATCTCACAAATATGGTGCCTAGAGAACTCCATAAAATACATTATTAACTGAGGGAGATAAACTTTACATATTTGTAATTTCTGGTAGAAATCCAGGCAGCTATTTGAACACTGCGGAGGAGGAAAGAAAAAGGTGATGCTGAAATCTGAGCATTTGAAAGGAAAGTTCATGAAAACTGGTTTGTGATCATACAGTAGTTCTCTTGCCCCAAGGTGCATTTGTAATTATGTTACATATACAAACTACTGCCTTCCTGCATTCTTCAGAAAAAGAACTTGCTGAATATTGAAATTTCATACTCAGGAATAAATATTTATTAGGAGGGTTCCAGTTCAATTCAATTGTATTCACGTACCTTAGTATTCAAGAATATATGAAGCTTCAGAGGGAACATGGATAATTTGCTTGAAAACATATATTCCATGTGAAATACATGTATTCAAACTATTAGTGTTCTTTATAAAGCCTTGTTCAGATCAGGTAACACAAATAATTGTTACTTGGGTGACTGATTTTAACGTTTACAGATAGAAATCAACATGACAAATGCTCCACTAAGATGCTCAATATACAATTATTCACATATAAGGCCAATTTCCCCCCCCCAAAAAAAAGTCATTCCTCGCTTAATTTAGAATTTTTCAAATATTAGTTGACCAGCTCTATTCACAATCATATGCAAAACACACCACAGTTAGGAGTCATTAGGAATTACACCTCTACCCCAATATAGCGTGACCCGATATAACACAATTTCAGATATAACGCAGTAAAGCAGTGCTCCGGGGGGTGAGGGGCCTGCGCACTCCAGCAGATCAAAGCAAGTTCGATATAACGAGGTTTCACCTATAATGTGGTAAGATTTTTTGGCTCCCGAGGACAGCGTTATGTCGGGGTAGAGGTGTAAAGAGATAAAGTTTGTTTTGCCTCAGGTTTTGGGTGCCTAAGAAAGTGATGAGCAGATTCTCTTTGAAAATCAAGCCCCTTTAAGATGTCTCAAGTTATATATACAAATGTAGAGGCATCTAAAATCTCTAGTCCTATTTGAAACTTCACCTAAGAACCTGTGGAGGGCTGAGAAATACCTAAAGGGCTTCCGGTGAGATGCTCCAGAGGACGTCAGCAATGAAGACCCCAAAGAAGGATACCGAAAGCTCACTGGAGGGGTTATTTGTGGGCCTGGTAGGAATGTGACCACTGAAACAATGCACTACATAGGTTCACTGGGCCAACAACTCTGCACAAGGTGGACAACAGGAAGCCACTTCCCCTAATCTTTCCCATTCCTTTTAGCAGTGGACACACACAGATCTGTATTTGCCCCAATGTCTTTTTGCACAGAGCAAAACCCTCCTCTCCAGGTTTTTCTGTTTCCCAGGATTTGGCACTAAATGAACATGACAATGGAAAAGTTAGCTAATGCTGGGGAATGCCTGGATAGTCTAATTCTGAGGCCTGGCCTACATTGGGGGGGGGGTCGATTTAAGATACACAACTTCAGCTACGGGAATACCGTAGCTGAAGTCGACGTATCTTATTCCAACTTACCTCCCGTCCTCACGGCGCGGGATCGATGGCTGCGGCTCCCCCGTCGACTCCACTACCGCTGCTCGCTCTGGTGGAGTTCCGGAGTCGACGGGGAGTGCGTTTGGGGATCGATCGCTACCCGCCGATATGGCGGGTAGTCTGGACGTACCCTAATTCCACACAGAAAGCACAAGCCCTCTTTATATGAACCAGGTGTGTGTTAAGCCACTGAAGTGTTTCCAAACTCTCATTAACAAGAATCTACAACTTTTTGTTAGTAGCTGTAAACTGCCTCTCTGTCTCTATCTCCCTGCCCATGGTTATCTCTGCCTGCCTGTCTTTCTAAGGCACAGATACAAGACCTCTTTAGTGACTTCCTGGTGTGTGCCACAGCATTTCCTACACAGACATGTTTGCAAGTTGACGAAAATAGCCTGGCTTCTCATTGTCTGTGAAATCTTTTACACATCTGTAACTGTAACCGGACATATTAACTGAGATTGTAAAACTATATAATTTATCTTGATACATGCATGCAATGCGCTAAAGCTTTAACCAAAAAAAGAAATAATTTTCTCTACCCATAAAAAGAGTCTGGAGTAGGGGAGGTGAAGTGCAAACCTTTGCTACACTCACTAAGAATATAGAATGTAACTGGAAAAATACATGGAAGTTAAAGCCTTTCCCCTATCCATTAACTACAATCACAGCAAATCCAGAATCTCCTGGCCCCTGGAATATATGAACTCAGATCTAGCAGTCTGGAAGCAGCAGGAAATTGTCTTCTATCATTTATATTAAAAAGGGAATATTATGACACTGAAGCAACTGCCGTCTTCCTGTGGCTCTTCCAAGTTGCCAGGGTATCAGTATCTTCAGCTATGCTACCAACTTTTGAATAATATAGTTTAGACCATTAATGGATATAGAAAATATCCTTTCAGAACTATGTGAAGGAAAGGAGCATAGATTCAGTTATGTTCAATTTGATATGATATTTCAAAATACATTCCAGTACATACTGACTTGGGAAATAATTTGAATAGATTTCATACAATGAAGGAATTAGATGTTTTTTGGGAAATACCTTGACACACACTGCAATAGAAATATAATGAATGAAGATTCAAAACATATGTCTGTATAAGTCTTGTTACACAGTATATAAATTACACTCATTTAATAGCAGCATAATGCAAGCTTGCTGGAGGGAATGTGGAGTAGGAAATATTAGACACCTCTGGTGGAGCTATCCAAAAATTAGATCATGTTGGAATGGTGTTAAGGAAACGAGACACTGAAATTATTAAAGAAACTTGCTCCTGTAGATGTGTCTCCATGTTTATTAGCTTGCTGTCTTGGTGCCTTGCTATCAGGGATGGATAAAAAAAAGTAGAAAAAGTTGCAGTGTTTATTGTGCGGGCTGTGTGATCACTCTTATTCCTCACTGAAACAAAATATTGGACTTCATTATTGCCAAAATAGTTTGTAAAGAGGTGACCCAAACAGTATCCTAATGCAAGAGGGCAAGATGATCACCGGAATCTGGTAGTGAGATTCAGCTGGCCAGACCAGTTTAATGTAGCCCAATTCATTAATGTATAAAATGTATCTGATGTGTATCAAATAAAACAGAGGTTCTCTATCTGGGGGAAGCACAGAATGTATTCTGGGGGGGACGTGAGACACTTGGGTGGGGGCAGGAACTTACTGCACACATTTTATCCACAACAATGAATAACTACCAAAGCTGATTCCTTCAGACATATCCGGTCCTCAGATGGCGCTGTTCATTTGACTCTGATGGAGCTAATAGGCATTGATGGACATAATCTTCATTAATTTATCTAATTCTTTTTAGAACTCTGTGACACTGAGTTAGCAAGGGTTAAGCAACCAACAGGCTAGTTGACCTAAAAGCAACCCCTTAAGGACATATTCAAAGAGTATTGAAAAGGTAAACAGGACTATTCCATATAGATAATTATAAAAGCCATATTAAGAGCTGGAATTATGGACATGTAGACCTATGTTGTTAGAGAATTAAAAATAGATTCTGATTATATTTTTCTGTGTTTACCTATATCTTTTTAGATTTAACAATGTGATTTAATTGACTTGTAGATGCTAAATTTCTGTTCCTGTCTATAATGTTTCATTACCATTTTCTATTGATTCAGAGATCAAAAGGGGATATTGTCATTTAGATGGGACTTGTGGTGTAATAATATTACATGCCCCCATCACAGCAAATTATATATTACTGTTTTATCTCCTACATTATATGTATTTATTATATGTTACGTTATAATAACAAGTTTCCTGCCCTCTCTTTTGTTTGCTATATAACATCTTTGGAAACACTGTAAATTCTTCCTCTTCAAAAAAGCCTTTTCACCATAAAATTGACACCCATAACACTGACTCTTCCATCTACCCAGTAAACCCCTAAGCAGAGAATATTAACAACATCTACAAAACTGACAGACAAAGCCTCCATGCTTCTGGGCTTCTTTGAAAACTCAATCTGCATGTCAAGGGTAGATTTTTACTACTGTACAATAATTAGTTAATTATAAGATGACAGGAACAAACTAATAGCAAATTTATAAAGAAACATCTGGTCTTTTTAACCTGACTGCACTTTGTAAAACAGGATAATTAGCAAAAAAAAAGGTGAGATGGTATATATCCTGACCTGACTTTTAGTACAATCCCACACAAATCCTTAAGGAAAGTAAATCACAGAGCAAAGGACAAAGCCTTGGCATGGATTAAAATCTTTTAAAGCATATGAATAGTCATAGGCCCTGTTTCAGGAA
This sequence comes from Trachemys scripta elegans, assembly GCF_013100865.1. Taxonomy (NCBI): domain Eukaryota; kingdom Metazoa; phylum Chordata; order Testudines; family Emydidae; genus Trachemys; species Trachemys scripta. The sequence goes on along the minus strand of NC_048308.1, from coordinate 51,894,072 downwards.
AACACTTTAGCAATACTGAAACCCATTCATATCTGGGACAGCACGTAAGCACATGGTTAAAATTAAACTCATGCTTACGTGATGTCCTGAATTGGGTTATAACAAAAATCCGCTCCCTTGGTGAAGATAGTTTGATAGAGAATTTGCCCTGGAGGTCAATAATGTGAGCAGAATGTAGTAGTATATTAGTGCCTAGGAGCCCCTATAAGAAGTGAGAGATCCATTGGGGTAGGCATTGTACAGACATGTAACAGAACCCCTCCCCCAAAAGCTCACAATCTATCTGACCGACAGACACAATAAAACTGACAACTGATGTGGAGGTAGTCAGCAGCAGGAGTGTTGCATAATTACTATGGATACATACTGTAGGATACAAGTAACTTCCCAATAGGTCGTCAAGTATCTAGAGCTACATTCAACATCTCTGACCTATGAAACATATTTATCCTCCACAATTCACTGAATGTGCAACATTTCACCAATAAGTGAACATTACACATAGATTTGGGTGTAAAGTGTTCTTTTTGAAATTAATTTTATTTCTCTAAAGAAAAAGTAATCTCTGAGGGCATTGCTGTAATGAAATTAAAATGAATCTGAATAAAACTTATTTTTTTACTACATTTAGTAGGCATGCCCTATGAAATAAAAGGAATCAGGGGTTATAACAAGAGAGAAATCTGATATATTAGGAAAACAAACCCAATTTTGATTAAGAAGAGAAACTTTTTCTGTGAAGAATACACAGAATAAAATTTAACATCTCATCATTATTCTGAATGAGCAAAAACTTAATATTTTCCAAGTGATGGCCGGTGAATTTTCCTGAACAGTTTAGGAAACAATTTATAAAACAGAACATACTTGTTAGGTTATGAGGAAGATGTTAACATTTATATTCAACTTGCTTTTTCATTTGGATCATTTTTTAAAAAAAATCCCTCATAATTTTTTTGGTACCCAACTTGAGATATCTTAAAGGGACCTGATTTTCAGAAAGTGCTGAGCACCTGTCCTGTGAAAACCAAATTTCTTGAAGGTATCTCACACTGGGCACCCAAAAATTAAAGCAGGCAAAATCACTACCCCCTTTTCATAATCATGGCCTTAGTCTTGATTAGAATCCTATTACATCCACTTCAGCAGTAACACTCACTTTCATAGTGAAGCCTTGCAAGGAGAATAAGGGTTTCTGAGAAAAATCAGAAGACTAAGTCCTAAAGTCCTAAAAATGTTCCAAAATTAGTGTAATGCTTATCAATTTTACTCTGACTGAAAGACCATTTCAGCAGAAAAATTGAACAGTTGATGAACACAGGTGAACTTTAAATAATTACAGCAATATTTTTTGAATGGGACTGTGAAGGAGAAAAAAATGCCTAAAAATATGTATGAAATGATGGGAATCCAGGAAAATGTGTACAATTTTATTGTAATGGCAAAGTGCTTTGTGACCTTTCTTTACAACAGTTCCATTTCCATCAGTGCACTTTATAGACTGCTGAAAGGCTTTTTGTTCAGTTTTCTTCATAGGAATATTGGGCCAGGTTGTGCAATATGGCACTGAATGGATGTACAGGAGGTAGGTTTGGCAAGGAACCTCTTCCCTCTGGTATGTCTTGTGCATCTCTTCACTCCCTTCTACACAGGTCTCTATCCAAATTGTGTAACTGAGCCCTGTGTGGGAAGGAAGGGCCAGATCACTCCTCCATGAGGGAAATGGTGTGGAGTGGGGGAGGGACACCGAGAGAAGAACATGAGACCATTTTGAAGAACTTTTCACAAAGTCATTGCAGCAGGGAACATGCTTATCCCCTACCCAAGCATGTGTGGGCAGCAGTTCCAATCTGGAACCCACAGTTCCTCAGAATCCCCTGGAGATGGAAGGCCATTCAATCATAAATGGGGTCTCCTAATATGCTTTCTAGTTTCTTGGGAACATGAAAGAGCATGGAAGAGACTCAGAGTGTTAATTCCAGTTTAGGTGATGTTTGCTTTCCACCTGATTGATCATGGGCTTGTCTGCTCCTTCTAATTTGATCACCCTTGACACCAGTAATTCTGTTTCTCTAACATCTGCCCCTTTAGTCCCCTCTCTGCTGAGAGGCCTACAAGCAATTGGCCAACCAAGGATAATTTTTGTGTGCAGTAGCCGAGGACAGCTGATTTTATTAATTAAAAAAATTCAGATGATTTAGAACTAACACATTGTGCACAAGACAAGCCTCTGTAACTACACAATCTCATTTCCATTACATCTCTCCCCCTTTCTTCCTATTCCTTGTCTTAATCATTTGTAAGCTTTTAGCACCACATAGCATACAGGAGCTCTGACTGGAGCCTGTGGACATTACCAGAATGCAATAATCAATAATAATATTGTCTAAGGGATCAGCCACAGGTGTCTGGTAACTGCTGATAGTGAGGGGCGCCCTCATCACCACCACAGCCACAGTCAACTTCCTAGTGACTGCCAAGGCAAGCTCCAGCAACAACCTCTTGACCACGTCACCTCCCACCCTGACCATGGCACCCTGGGCGGTCACCCACATTGTCCACTCTTACAACTGGCCCTGCCAGGGTCAGCCTTAGGTGAAATGGTGCCCTTGGCGAACTTGTATTTCAGTGCTCTGGCCCCCGCTGCCTCCCCTGACGCCCCACCCATCACCCCTGGCCTTTGCCCTTGCCATGTATGCTACCTAACTTATAAAAATCTGTTACAGTATTAGCATATTAAAATGGTGAGTATTTATAAAGAGCAGACATGAATCTTTAAACTATATTTTATATAAATCATATGCAAAAACAAATAATTGAATTTTACTGCGTGAGCTTGTACGAACTACTTCAGCATGGAGTACTGTCAGCTAACTCACCGGCATTTAGGGCTTGATTCAAAACCTGTTTAGTAAACGGAAAGACTCCCGTTGTCTTCAGTGGATTTTGGATCAGATCTGTAGTTCTTACAATAAAATGATCATCATTTTTCTGTATTAAATAGTTATAGCATTTTGTTATTCTTGGAAAATAGTGACCTTTCTTTTCCCATGAAACATCATTCTTTTATGAACTCATTTCTGAAGAATAGACACTGTCCAACCTGCGGGGTTTGCAGTGCACATTTCACGGATGCACCCGTAAAAGGCTGTGTAGATGAAGAAGCCTTCAATGTTAGACAAATAGTAAGAGGTAACATATTCTGGCAGGATGATTTAAAAGGCAGTCATCATCATTTGTCACTTCTTTCTGCTGACAGCAATGATGGCCTAGCCCATTAATGGATTGGCTATTATGTTTGCCAGCTCCCAATTCACATGATGAAATAGAGGAGCAAGAATTCTTCATATTTGTCTGTGCAGCATGGAAAGGATAATGTGTTAGTTTTCTTTAAAGCTGCTGTTTCACCTCCCTTACTAAATTTGCTAGCCATTCTCCAGCGGTGAAGCCTTGTGAACTTCTTTCTTGCTGAAAATTAAGCTTTTAGGATTCAACAATAGTCAGGGAAGTAAATAAGCCTTATGACAAAAATAACTGAGCAGCAAGGTTATATAGATCTTTTTGTATGCCTTTTAACAGCCCTACAGGAGGTCATTGAGATTACACCCTATAGCTTCTGAATCAACTGGCTTCATTTACATTTTATCTAATTTTCTCCAATTCTGTCTTGGCACTTATCACCATAATTGCCTTGTAATGAGTTTTGACAACTACTTTGAAGGGGGAGGGGAGGGTGGTAGAGAGGCTGCTGAAGACATACATTCTTGTAAAGCTGCCACTCTAAGATGGTATAATCATTGTGTGAAAATTCAGGTTCCCAGTAAAGAACCCCAAAACAGCACCTAGTTTATTTACCAAAATGACTTTTCTGGGGGGTTAATCTATGTGTTAATCACCTAGAATGATCCATTTTCAATCAGTTTGGTGCACAATAAAAATATTCTTAAAACATTGCCCACTAAAGGAAAAGTAGAGCTGTGGTTCTCAAACTGTGGGGCACTCCCCCTGGGGGGTGGGGTGGAGGGTTAGGGCAGGGAGGGAATACCATGCTTCCAGTTCTGCTCTATCCCCAGACCAGCTCCACCTCCAACTCAATTCTGCCACCAGGCCTGCTCCACTCCAGGCCCATTTCTGCCCTCACTCCCTCTCTGCCCTCCGACCACCTTTGACCTCAGATGCAGTTCCACTCCACCCGCTGCTCTGCCCCCAGCCCAGCTCTACCTTCATTCCCTCTCTGCCCACAGACCAGCTCCACCTCTAGCTTCAGCTCCTCCCCCATCCTCAGTTCTGTCCCCACCTCTGCCTTCAACCCAAGCTCCGCTGCTGAAGAAGCTTTGGCTGTGCAGTAATGGAAGGAGTGTGTATGGACAGATTCTGTTACTGGTAAGGGTGGGTGTGAATGAAAAAGTCTGAGCACCACTGGCTTAAGAGGTATTGACTGGCATTTTCCAGCTACAGTAGAATTAAAAGCATGAGGAAGAAAAGTGATACAAAACTTTTAATATTAATAGGATGCATTAGGGCTAAAGAATTGTTAAATAACATTGGAGAAAGATTTGTCAAAACAATAAATTGTCCAATAAGCAGAAATGTGGAGAATATGTTCAATAACTCTAGTCTGGCTGAACACAGTGTGGCTGAATAATAGATTCATAGATTCATAGATTCTAGGACTGGAAGGGACCTCGAGAGTTCATCGAGTCCAGTCCCCTGCCCTCATGGCAGGACCAAATACTGTCTAGACCATCCCTGATAGACATTTATCTAACCTACTCTTAAATATCTCCAGAGATGGAGATTCCACAACCTCCCTAGGCAATTTATTCCAGTGTTTAACAACACTGACAGTTAGGAATTTTTTCCTAATGTCCAACCTAGACCTCCGTTGCTGCAGTTTAAACCCATTGCTTCTTGTTCTATCCTTAGAGGCTAAGGTGAACAAGTTTTCTCCCTCCTCCTTATGACACCCTTTTAGATACCTGAAAACTGCTATCATGTCCCCTCTCAGTCCGGGAACCTAGACATTTAAATCGAGGTGGGCTAGTTTCCAGACAGGGGCAGAGCCATCCTCTAGATCCTGTGACAATTTCCTTAGCTGAATTCTTCTGTGTTGTACTGTAAGTAGTGTTACTTCTGCTATTTCCTACTTTTCAGACACTACCATTTCACAATACCATATAACTGTTGTTGTTTTAAAGCCTGCAACTGCCACGTGGTCTAAGGATATGATACACTACATGAAATATTTGCCCTATCAGTTTTCCTAACCAGTACAAATTAAGGCCCCAGTCTTCCAAAGCTTTATACACTTGCCATATGATTTTGTAGAATGAGACTCTAAACCCATATGTTTCTGATTTAATTCAAATTCTTATATTTTTCTACATGATAATGTATTGTTTTTAGACATTACATACCCCACATTTTAAGGGAATAAAAAAAATTACTTAACAACCTGCCTTAAACATGAAGTGTAGTTTAGGCCTGTGTATCACAAAGGCATATGCATGCACTCAGCTTTGAGTAAAGTCCATTTCTTATTTACACAGTAGACCCCTTTCTTATTTCAATAGGACAATTCACATTAGTAAAGTTTAGCATATGTTGTTGTCAGCAGATTTGGGAATTACTGGCATGTTCTGAAATCTCTTCTGCCATTTATTTTCCTTTTCTTTAGTGAGACAGCATAGGCATGTATTCATCTGGAGAAGGACAATTAATAATCACATATTCCCACTTAAAATGGGAATGCCGCAATCCTACAAAGATTTACACAGGTGTTTAACTTTAAACATGAGTAATCCCATTTAATTGAATGGGGCTACCTGTGTGCTTAAAGTAAGTGCATACATAAGTCTTTGCAGGACTGAGTCCTAACTGTTCCCCTCCACACACACACAGATTAAAAAAATAGATTAATAGATTCCAAGGCCAGAAGGGATCATTGTGATCATCTAGTCTGATCTCCTGTATAATACAGGCAATAGAAATCCCCCAAAATAATCCCTAGACCAGAGCTTTTAGAAAAAAATATCCAATCTTGATTTCAAAATTGTCAATGATGGAGAATCCACCATGACCCTTGCTACATAGTTCCAGTTGTTAGTGACTCTCGCTGTTGAAAATGTACACTCTATTTCCAGTCTGAATTTGTCTATTTCAACTTCCAGCCATTGGATCATATGATACTTTTCTCTGCTAGACTGAAGAGCCCTTTATTAAATATTTGTTCCTCATGTAGGTACTTACAGACTGTAATCGAATCACCCCTTAATCTTCTTTTTGTTAGACTCTAGAAGCGCATTCTATTTAGAATATCACTATAAGGCATTTTTTTAACCCTTTAATCATTCTCATGGCTCTTCTCTGAATCCTTTGCAATTTATAAACATCCTTCCTGAATTGTGGACACCAGAACTGGACACAGTATTTCAGTGGCTGTAACAGTGCCAAATACAGAGATAAAATAACCTGAGGACTCCTCTTAAGATTTCCCTGTTTATGGACCCAAGGAAGGCATTAGCACTGTTGGCCACAGCATCGTACTGGGAGCCCATGTTCAGCTATTTATCCACCGTGACCCCCAAATATTTTTTCAGAGTCACTACATATCAGGATAGAGTCCTGCATCCTGTTAGTATGGCCTTACATTCTTTGTTCCTAGATGTATACATTTAGATTTAGGCCATATTAAAACACATATTGTTTGTGTGTGACCATCTTACCAAATGATCCAGATTGCTCTGCATCAGTGACCTGTCCTCTTCATTAACTACTATTCTCCCAATGTTATCTGTCAAGTTGAGGCTTAGTAAAGAAACCCCCCATGTTGGATGCAACACTTTTTTGAGTTAGGAAATTGTCATCTATAATATTTAGAAATTCCAAGGATGTTTTAGTACTGGCAGCATAAGACCTCCAGCATAGGTCACTCAAATTGAAGTCCCCTATTATTATCTCAAGGGGATATGCTTCAGAGAGAAAATACTTGAGAAATGGTAGGGGGAAAGATAGAAGAGGAAAGCCTCTTTTCTCTACGGTTACCATATTTCCACAAGCAAAAAAGAGGACACGGGGGGAGAGGAGCCCTGCTCTAGCCCCGCCCCTGCCCCACCCCCATCCACTCCCTCCCACTTCCCACCCCCTGATTGCCCCCTCAGAACTCCCAACCCCCCCCCGCTCCTTGTCCCCTGACTGCCCCCTCCTGGGACCCCTGCCACTAACTGCCTCCTAAAACCCCACTGCTTATCTAAGCCGCCCTGCTTCTTGTCTCCTGACTGCCCCCTCCTGAGAACGCCCTACGACCCTGTCCCCTGACTGCACTGACCCTTATCCACACCCCCACCCCATATTCACACCCCCCCGCCCCCAGACAGACCCCCGGGGACTCCCATGCCCTATCCAACTGCTCCCCGCCCCCAACAGGACCCCCAGAACTCCTGACCCATCCAACCTCCGAGCCGGGCCGGGTCCGGGCCGGGGGTGCTGGGGCCCGAGGCGGGCCAGGGGTGCTGGGGCCCGAGCCGGGTCCGGGCCGAGGGTGCTGGGGCCCGAGGCGGGCCGGGTCCGGGCCGGGGGTGCTGGGGCCGAGCCAAGCCGGGTCCGGGCTGGGGGTGCTGGGGCCCGAGCCGGGCCGGCGCTGCTGGGGCCTGAGCCGGGGCCGGGCCGGGGGTGCTGGGGCCCGAGGCGGGCCGGCGCTGCTGGGGCCCAAGCCAGGCGCCACTCGGCCAGGGCCGCGCCTCCCCGGAGCTCTCCTCCTTGCGCCCCCTTCCCGCCCCAGCTTACCTGCTGCTGCTGCCTCCTGCCTGCCCCTGCTTCTCTTCAGACTTCCCGCGAAGATCTGATTTGCGGGAAGCAGGGGAGGGGGAGGAGCAGGGTGCGGAGCGTTCAGGGGACGGGAGGAGGGGGAAGACAGCTGCGGGGCCGGGCAGCATGGTAAGGCTGCAGGGGATGGGGGGAGCCGGGAAGGGGCTTTGGGTGCCCAGCGGCGCTTGGCCGCCACTTTTCTATCTATAAATAGCCGACCGGGGGGAAATCCCAGACATTTTTAGATTTTTAAAAATCCCCCCCGGACGCCTATTTATAGACCGAAAAGCCGGACATGTCCAGGGAAATCCGGACATATGGTAGCCCTACTTTGCTCAGAAGAGCAGACTCAGCTCCCTTCCATGTCTGTCACCAGTGGATTTAGCTTACAATAATGGTGTCCCTCCCTCCCTGTGTGATGTAATAGAAATAAAGAAAAGACAAGGTAATATGGTGCAAACAAAGGTAAGTATATTAAGGGTAAAGGTATAGAAAACTGGGAAAAATGGCGGGGAAAGAAACACAAACTTAGTCATACAATGATTCAGTGACTGGTTTTAGGAGCTTGAAGCTCAGATCCACAAAACCTCCCTTGGCATTCAGAAAAACAATAAATGAAACCCCAATACAGAAACGTTTCCTATGATTTAGGCACAGTGGACACAGTGTACAGGTGCAAAGCCCAGGACCTTCTACTCTTTGGCTGATTTAGAGCCTTCGAGGAGTACTACTGGGGAGTCCCGACAACTGTTGTATTTCTTCTCAGGCAGGGAGACCCTCTGGGATGATGGACACCAGGAAAGCAGGACCCTCCACAGGTAAAGTGGATTCGGTTCACTGTAGCGGGGATAATGATGACAGGCCTCTCCTTCCTCAGCCTCACTGAGGGATAGATGGTACTCTTCTCTCTAGCTCTGGAGCATTAGGAAGACATGACTGTGCACGCGCTGCCGCTGGAATGGACAGCCCTGTGCAAACTCTGAGCAAAATCTTATATAATCTCTAAGGCGGGAAAAGCTGGTTCAGTCCAGTTTGAGCCAGAGGACTCCAGTTTCTAAGTTGTAAACAAGTTTGCTTACTAAGATGGAGTCCAAGGGTCATAGTCCATATACTCCATATTAAATTCTATAGAAGCCAGTGATTTACTTAATATTACTTCAAAAATACATTATTAAAATACCTAATTGAACATATTAAACACCACCAACATTTTTTATACCTAACACAGCTTTCCCCCTCTCCCCCCTACACGTTATAGATAGGTGTTTAAGAAGCCAGTCATCCTGCTCCTTTGTGTGATTTGGAAGTCTGTAGTAGACACCTATTAATATCCCATATTGTGCTTTAACTATTAGGACAGTGATCCATAACATTCAAGATCATTTTCTTCTGAGTTATCAGTGACACAGGTAATACCATTTTTAACTTAGAATCACACTTCCCCTCCCCCTTTCATAGAAATCATAGAATCATAAGACTGGTAGGGAACTCAAGAGGTCATCTAGTCCAGTCCCCTGCACTCATGGCAGGACTCAGTATTATCTAGACTATCCCTGACAGATGTTTGTCTAACCTGCTCTTAAAAATCTCCAATGATAGAGATTCCACAACCTCCCTAGGCAATTTATTCCAGTGCTTAACCACCCTGACAGTTAGGAAGTTTTTCCTAATGTCCAACCTAAACCCCCCTTTCTGAATTTTAAGCCCATTGCTTCTTGTCCTATCCTCTGAGGTTAAGAACAATAATTTTGCTCCTTCTTCCTTGTAAAAACCTTTTACATACTTGAAAACTGTTATCATGTCCCCTTTCAGTCCTCTCTTCTCCAGACTAAACAAACCCAATTTTTTCAATCTTCCCTCATAAGTCATGTTTTCATTTTTGTCACTCTTCTCTACACAATACTCCAGTTGAGGCCTAATCAGAGTGGAGTAGAGCAGAAGAATTACTTCTCATGTCTTGCTTACAACACTCCCATAATGATGTTCGCTTTTTTTGCAACAGGGTTACACTGTTGATTCATATTTAGCTTGTGGTCCACTATGACCCCCAGATCCCTTTCTGCAGTATTCCTTCCTAGGCAGTCATTTCCCATTTTATATGTGTGCAACTGATTGTTCCTTCCTAAGTGGAGTACATTTGTCCTTATTGAATTTCATCCTATTTACTTCAGATCATTTCTCTAGTTTGTCCAGATCCTGAATTTTAATCCTATCCTCAAAAGCACTTGCAACTGCTTCCAACTTGGTGTCATCCACAAACTTTATAAGTGTACTTTGTATGCCATTATCTAAATCATTGATGAAGATATTGAACAGAACTGGACCCAGAACTGATCCCTGCGGGACCCCACTCGTTATGCCCTTCCAGCATGGCTGTGAATCTCTGATTACGATTCTCTGGGGAGGGTTTTCCAACCAGTTTTGCACCCACCTTATAGTAGCTTTGCCTACTCATTTCCTCCTAAATAGGTTATAACCATTGATTTTAGTGTGATCATCCCAGTAGGCTTCAGGAATACCAACTAGATCAAATTTATGCTCATAAATGAGCACTTCCACTTCCTCTTGTTTGCTACCCACACTGCCAACATCGGTGTAATTAACAAACTTTTTTTCGTCATGACCTTTGGTTTCTTGATTAATTTTGTTCTCAGCATCTCAGTTTTGTTCTAAATGAGTGTTCCTGACTACCGAATACACTAGCCAGCCTGTCTCTGAGTTCCCTCTCCCCACAGAAAGTGGACCAACGTTCCACAAAACCCAAACCCTCCACCCCTTACCGAGCTAGTGATTTACTTCCTGTATCTTCTGCCTTCTGTCTTTCTTCACTTGGATAGGAAGATACTCAGAGAAGATCAATTACGTGGTTCAGAAAAAGAAAGATAAAAACAGATATCAAGTCACGCCCAGATTTTTGAAGTTATTTAGGTGTTGCTCCTCTCAGCATTGCAAGACCTAAGGCACAGATGCTCAAAAATATTTATGGACCTAACTCCCATTGAAATTAATAGGCGACTGGTGCTTAAATCCATTTAAAGATTTGGCCATAAGGCACTTTGGCACCTAAGTCCCATTCACTTTCAATGAGACTTAGTCTCCTAAGTATCTAAGTCACTTTTGAAAATGGGACTTAGCTATCTAAATCACTTAGGCCTTGCAATGCTGAGAAAAGCAATGCCTAGATACCTTTAAATATTTGGGCCTGAATTCATACTTGTTTTTATCCCCTTCTTCACTAACCATAATCCATGTTACCATGAATTTTTCCTATTAGAAGAATTATTAAAACACATAATTACATTTAAAAATCTTGACTTTTACAAACACAAAAATAAATTTGTATATGGATTGTTTATCTGTTTTCTCCTATTTGCATTAAGTTTCTGTTTCAGATGCACCATTAAATGCCTATATAACTTCATTTGTTCACATAATGTAAACCTGCACACTAAATGGTCTAGAACAATAGGATGAGAAGAGGTGATTACACAATACACAGCACAGGTTTGGAGACATAAAGGTCTACATTGTTTACAGTGGCTTAATTAATATTGTGATAAAATATACAGATGGAGCCCTGGTGCTTAATGTACTGGAAAAAGGTACATGGTATTCTGACAAACTTCATGCCCTGCAGAGAGGTAACGCTATACACCGACACTATAATAACATGTCACTAAGACAGCATGCAAGTAGGATGCAAAATCATCTTTATTTCCGAGATGGGAATTAATTCCTGAATTAGATATTGACAGAATTTATCTTTGGGGTTAAATTCGTTGCAGCCTTTTGTTCAGTAGAAATGCAGCATGTGACAAAGGTCTGACTATGAGCACTCCTGAGAGTCAATAATAAAAAGGCTGATATAAGAAATAACAAATCACTGGAAACAAAGTATCAAAGGTGTAAAAGACCCGCCCGCACCCCCCATTTTCCTTTTGGAGTTCAACCAGTTTGATTTTTTTCAGCTATATTTTCTTTATGGAGTTGATAGAATCCTGATAACCTCCCTTAGCTAAGGAGGCAAAAGAACTAATTGCTTTTTGTTCACTATCTTGGCTGATGGGTGAGAAGCTAAAACCCAATTTATCCAGTAATTGCTACATTCATGAAAAACAGCATCAAAGCCTTGATGCGTTTTACTGTTGTCTCTTGGGAAGGCTCATGTCTAATTCTTATGCTGATATGGCTCATAATATAGTTCTCTGACTCTCCTATTTGCTCTTGCAATTACAAGGTTTCTTATTCCATTGTGCATATTCCTCTGAACTAAGATTAGCTTAACTGAGCTTCCTTTGAAAATTTGCCTACCCATCAAATGCATCAGCCCTAATGCATTCTGTAGCCACGCAAAATCAATGAACATCACAATTTTCTGCTTCCTGCAATGATCAATAGTATTCACATAATGGGTGGAAAATTTTTAATCATGACAGCCCAGCATCTAGTGGGCATAAATCTTCCCTGCATTATAACCTCTCCATTTCCCACAGTGTGAATTTGCAGGTATTGAATAATATTTATGCAGCAGATACATTATGAAAAGCAATACAATTAGAACTTCACACTTCAGTGATGATAGGTTTAGATCCCAGAGGCCTGTTTCCTAGACAATGCATTGGCCTCCATATTTCAAATTTAAAATCTGTATGAATGAGAGGTTATTTGTGCAGAAATTATGATTCATTTGGATCAGACTTGACTGGGTTCTGGAAAAAATGTGACTTTGTCTGAATTTGTAATAAATAAATACAAAACTGGAAAATTATATTCCAGAAAGTCATTCCCCCCAAATATTGAGCCTTTCCCTGGCACACCTTGCTTCCCCTCCACTGTGCTGGCTTAGCTGCCAGGGGAGATGGAGTCAAGTCCCCACCCACTCCCACTTTTGCCCATCTAGTCCCTGCCCATCTTCATGGAAGGGGGAATAGCAACACTCCAGTGTGGCTTCTCTCATGCCTGTTGTGTGTTTGAATTTAACAATAATTTGAGATTCTCAAATAACAGGCTCAAATGACATTATTTAATCAAAGATTATCAATTAGAGATTAATACAGCACTATACAGAACACAAAAAGAACAGATACATTACCTTACTCCAAGGGTAGTAAAGAGCTGTCCTATGTGTCTTTCTCCCCTGTAACTGGTGGCATGCTGGCAAGTCTGCACTCCCCAGTGTAACTTTCAAAACCTCTGTCTTTTATAGGGTCTGAGAAAAAATACCTCCTTTTTGGAAGAAAAGCTGCTTTTCCATAATTAAATTCACTCAGTGTTCTGTTTCTGACATTTTCATTTTACCTAATTATTTATGAAATTTCTTTTATGTTATCTTTAGGTTACATGATTGATAAACTAACGGGAATTTTAATCCAGAGATTATTACTGACAGCTGTGACAACCGACAGTTCTTAATGGGTTAAAGATACTCTTTCAATTAATCCTTATTTCATCCATTACAGAAAACATCTGCAATACAAAGTACTTATCTATCATAGAACATAACTGAATCATAGGCATCCCTTTTCAGTCACCCAGTCTTGTTTATACATACTTCTATAGATACTTTTCATCAGTTTGAGCGGTCCTTTCCCTAGACATATAGATTCCCACGGACTTGGAGGCATCAGCAATAATGAAATACAGGCCTATACTTGATCGCACGAAGTTCTTAAATACAGGTCTCTTACAGGTAAAGAACCAGCATTCTGACCTTAGAATTCAAACACACTCTTTGCTAATATCAAAGATTCTGGGAGGATAGTTAATATGAAAATGAATTTAATATGCAACAAAAAGGGGACAAAAAAGTTGATATTTAGTAACAGATACTAACATGCCCATCTCCCACCTTCTGACCTGTGATGCATAAGATATTTCCTTTCTCCCCTGGTTGGGTCAGCTCATGATTGGGTCCCAAATGAATAAATAGTTACAATAAATATTCAGATTAGCAGGGAAAAGGTATCTTATTCTTCTACAAGGAATAGCTTTAAAAATAAATGTAACCCTAAGAATCTCTGAAATGTCGGAGATTAATCAATGTTTGAGATTTAAAAACAATTTACACAAGTGAAAACTGCCTCATCTATGGTGAAGACTCAAACATTTTTCGCACTCAAATTAAGTGGTTGCTCTCTTATTTTAACCAATGGTGTAGAAAAAATAAAACTGAAAAATCTCTCTGATGCAGTGATGCTAGTCCTGGAACCCACAAGGGGAGAAGAAATTTTTGATTTAATCCTAAATGGAGCACAGGGTCCAGTCCAAGAGATATCTATAGCTAAATTGTTCGGTAATAATGACCATAATGTAATTAAACTTATTATCCTAGTACAGGCAAGAATACAAAAATACCAAAAAAAATAGTAACATTTAACTTTTAAAAGGGGAAGAACACAAGAATGAGGACACTAATTAGATGGAAATTAAAAAGATCAATCACAGGGGTAAAATGTCTGCAAGTAGCATGGAGATTACTTAAAAATACCACAATACACTAAATGTATACCCTAATTAAAAAAAAACCAAAAAACAAAAACAGTAGGAGGAGGCAAAGAATGCCACCATGACTAAACAACAAAGTAATCAAGGCAGTTAGAGGCAAAAGGCATTCTTTAAAATTTGGAAGTCAAATCTTAGTGAGGAAAATAGGAAGGAGCAGAAACTCTGCAAAGTGAAGTGTAAAAGTACAATAAGGCAGACCAAGAAAAAATGTGAGAAGCAACTTGCTAAAGATGCAAAAACTAATAGTATTCTTTTAAAGTACAACAGAATCTGAAAGCCTCCCAAACAGTTAGTGGGACCACTTGACAACAAAGGTATTAAAGGAGCACTCAAGGAAGACAAGGCCATTGTGGAGAAGCTAAATGAATTATTTGCATTGGTCTTCACTGCAGAGGAAGCTATTCCTTTTCAGCAACAGATCTGAAGTACTGTCCCAAATTGATGTGTCAATAGATGAGATTTTAGAACAAACTGATAAACTAAACCATAATGGGTGACAAGGACCAGATGGTATTCACCTAGGGGTTCTGAAGGAACGCACATATGAAGTTGCAGAACTATGAAAAGGAGTATGTAACATATTATAGAAATCAGCTTCTGTATCAGATGACTGAAAGACAGTTAATGTATATGTAATATTTAAAAGAGGCTCCAGATGAGATTGTGCCAATTTCATGTCAATGAGCCTAACTACAGTACTGGGCAAACTGGTAGAAACTATAGTAAGGAAAAGAATGATCATGTTTATCCAGGACTGGCTCTAGGCACCAGCAAAGCAAGCACGTGCTTGGTGTGGCACATTTCCAGGGGCGGCACTCCGCCACGTGGAGGGTTTGCATCCCACCTGACCTGCTGCCGAGAGGCACAGCAGGCAGGCGAGCAGCAGCGTGTGGGAGGGAAGAGACCTGAGCTGCAGGGGGCAATTAGACAACCAGCTGTCGGAGCCAGCTGACTGCTCCAGAGCAGGGGGAGTCCCTCCTCCGCCCTGCTCCACGTGTTCAGCCGCTGCTGTTCCTGTCCCCCCTCCTCCCAGGCATCCATTCATCCCTGGAGTCACCCCTGACCACTCCAGACTGGGAGAGTCCTCCTGTCTGCTCTGTGGGGGGGAGGGGTGGGTACTGATTAATGGTGGGGTGTCCCCCTCCCCCCACCCGTGTACGAGATTTCCACTAAGCTGGGGTGACAGGATAGGAGGAATCTGTGTGTGCTGCTGCCTTTCTGGGTCCGGAGCTGCTGGCAGCTGCTTGTGTCTGAACCATACATAGATTTATCTGAGTTAATAAGTCCTAAAACTTCTCCTCTAAAAGTATTCGAATTTATAGCAAGAAATGATTTTTTCACTCCAAACACTGCTATAGTATTATACATTCTTTTAACATTACCAGTATCAGTGTTTGTAATTGTGATTTTGTTAAAATTAAATGAGTACACTAGTAAGAAATTGATTTATTTCACTAACTACAAATTCTCTGTTTTCATCTTTTTAAATTTTAAACAGTCAAAACAAAACAAAAAAAACCATTGCAAAGTGCAAACATGTGTAAAAGCCAAAAAAAAGGGGGCCGGGGGTGGCCAAAACATTTTTTGGTTGGGGCGGCAAAAAACCTAGAGCTGTCCCTTGTTTATCTGTGTCGCTGATATGTTGAGGAAGAGTTAACATAGCTTTTCTAAAGGGAAGTCTTGCCTCAATCTATTAGAATTCTTTGAGGGAGTCAACAAACATGGATAAAGTGATCCAGTCAATATAGTATGTAGATTTTTAGAAAGTCTTTGAGAAGGTCTCTCACCGAAGATTCTTAAGGAAACTAAGTAGCCATGGGATAAGAGGGAAGGTCCTCTGATGGATCAGTAAGTGGTTGAAAAAGAGAGGAAACAAAGGGTCTGATTAAATGGTCAGCTTTCTCAATGAAGAGAGGTGAACAGAGAGGTCCCCACAGATAAGGTGACCAGATGTCCCGATTTTATAGGGACAGTCCAGATTTTTGGGTCTTTTTCTTATATAGGCTCCTATTACCCCCCACCCCATCCCAATTTTTCACACTTGCTGTCTGGTCACCCTACCCACAGAGCTGTACTCTTTAACACATTCATTTCAGTGAAGTGGCAAAGTTTGCAGACGATACAAAATTATTCAAGATACTTAACTCTAAAGCAGACTGAGAGGAGTTACAAAGACAGTTGTGGGTTCTAAATTAGCTGTTACCACCCAAGAACAAGATCTTGGCATCACTGTGGAAAATTCTTTGAAAACATCTGCTCGCTGTGCAGCAGAAATCAAAAAGGCTAACAGTATGTTAGGAACTACTAGGAAAGGGAGAGAAAATAAGACAAAAAATATCATATTGCCTCTATACAAATCAATGGTGCACCCACACCTTCAATACTGTGTCCAGATCTGGTTGCCCCATCTCAAAAAGAATATAGTGGAACTGGAAAATGTTCAGAGAAGGGCAACAATGATGATCAAAGGCTTTTATGTAGGGAGAGACTACAAAAAATTAAGTCTGTTCAGATTAGAAAAAAGAGAGATGATCTGATAAAGGTCTATAAAATCAGGAATGGAGTGGAAAAAGAGGTGTATTTATCTTTTCCCATGATAAAAAACCAGGGGTTACCCAATGAAATTAACAGATAGTAAGTTTAAGTATCCAGTTTTGGGCAACATACTTTAAGAGAGATGTGGACAAACTAGAGAGAGTCCAGAAGAGAGCAACAGAAATATTAGAAAGTGTTTTTTGTTTTGTTTCTAGTGACTAAAAAGTAATTTTAGCAAGTTACAATCCTTGTGTAAGCAGCTTCTTACATCAGGATTCCAATGACTCTTTCTTTTCAGACCAAAAGGATCCACTTTTCACTAGCTCAGAGGGTGCTATACCTATCATCCCCTCAGTGATGAATAACTAAAAGGTCTTTTTGCTCCCCTTTAATTACTCAAAGTTCATTGTCTCTACCTCAAGAGCCAGGAAGTCTTCATTGGGTGCAGACTCTGTCCTTTGGCAAGATCGTTAAATATTCTTCTCCCGGGCTTGTTTTGCTTGATGGCTTTTACTTTATATGTAAATGTACTTCCATTCTGCCAGTTGGCCCTGAGGGGTTCTCGAGGTCATAACTGCTATTTACTGTTGCACCTTGGACTTCTGAATTACAATAATGACTACATTAAGTACAACAGCATAGAGTGAATAGTTAAGTAGGATGTTTCTTACATACAATGAACTGAGAACATTTAAAAGTGCTTCCTTGAGATGAACTTTACAGCCAGCCTTTGTGACTTTGTTACATGCCTCAAACAGAATTATCAACACTCATTGTCTTACATATGGCCAGATCCAATCTGCAGTGAAGCCAATGAAGCTTCCATTATCTTCAATGGGCTTTAGATCAGGCCACAATAGACAGATTGTTTAAAATGATTGCAGGACAAGGCTTCCAGGTCATGCTTGGTGTCTGCTGGAGTTTAGTGAAATAAAAGCATATTCTACTTTCTTGGTGAGGTATGGAGAATATTGAAATTAAGATATTTCAATTTTACTCCACTCTAAAATATGCTGGATTGGTATTGCAAAATGAATTTTATATGTAATATAAAAAACAAAAATAGTTACTAGTCTTGTGTGACTAGAACACGAGAGCCATGAAATTTCATCGTTTCTAATAAATATTCCTAAAGCCAAGCCATCTATGAAGTCCAGGGAGTATTTAAGATATCGGATCATTTTTGTTCAGGAACTGATCCTTTGAGCCATTTAATTATTGCTGTTAGAAAATACACTGTCTTGGAATAATAATTGGGAACATACAAACTATTAAGTGTGAAAGATTAATATTCTTATTGCATTTAACTAAACTGTCGAAAATATATTTGCTGGTGACATTGCTGCAGGAAGGTTAGTGCCTTTTTAAACATAGTGTGATTTGAGTGGTGAGCTTGGAGTCAGAAATGAGAAGTTAAAACACAAATCAAATATAATATAAAATAAAGCAACCAGTGTGGAGAGAGGGAAGGAGAGAGGATGAGTAGATTTGTTGCCGACAACAATATTTTTCCGTTTTGCCCTGCAAAACATTAAAAAAGTATGACTAATAGGTTTAGTACAGAGCTTCCTAAATGTGAAAGTCCCTTTAAACTAAGCCAAAGAGAGAGAAAGAACCTATGAGTAAATAAGATCAAAGTAAAAAAAGAAATTCTTGTAAGAAGCAACCTATCAGATCTGGGTGAGTGCAAAAATCCTGGAATTGTTTCATATTAAAGAATTAACTTTGGATCAAGGAGAAAATAATAAAGCTGCTCCTTGAAAAATAGACATTATGGATTCTTTATTGCTAGGGTGAGAGACAAAGTATTAATGAGGCAGCCACTGGCTGCAACCCCACTCCACTGAAACAGTCCTTACCAAGGTCATCAATCACTTCCTCCTGGCCAAGTCTTAACACACTCTTTGCCAGTCTGATGCTGCTTTTGACACAGTTGATCATTGCCTCCTATGGTTTCATGATTCTGTGATCTTCTGCTTTGTCTTCAAGCTGTTCAGCAATGGCTTCTCTTCTTTTCTCTGTCTTTTCAGGGCTGTGAGCAACCCTTAAGGTTCTGCCCTTGATCCTCTAGATTTCAATAGCATTATCCCTATCTACCCTGGTGTAACTGACAGCAGAATGTGGGCCACTATATATATATACTTCTATAGCTATACTATATGGGTATATGAAGGGATTGGCTCACTGCTGACACCTCCTTGTAGAGTGGCAGCTCTCTCTCCACTGGGGTCTGCTGCCACTGGCTGCTCCTCCTTTGTACTGTAATAGCCTGCCTCTTCCTGTGACTTGGCCCTACAGCCAGGTCACGTCGAAGTCTCTCCCCTTCTGGGGTAGCCTATAAACAAAAAGACAGGGGAATTGCCACAAAAGTATGTCTAAAACACTCTCAGGGTGTTTCAGGATAAAGCCCTCCCTTTCCTCAGGGACGGACATTCAGGCAGTGGTGACAGGAAAGCCCTTGACTTCTCTCAGCCTCTTTCTCACAAGCTGAGGGTTGAAGCTCTGTTCTTTTCTCTGGACTGCCCACAAGTGAGCTCTTCTGCTTCCTTTTAACTCCTCCAGCTTGGACATGTCTTGCAGGTGTGGCTGGCTGAGCTCAGAACAGCTCCTTAACCCCTTGTTCTCCAGTGTGAGGTTCCTATACCCCATCAGAGGGAATGTGTCAGCTATTTTGGGGCATAAGTAATTAAATCTTAAAGTATAAAAATAAGACAAACAGGTAACTACATTTTTATTATTCAATTTTGTTAGTGCTACATTTTTCTCTTATATTGTCCATATGATTAAGATATATATATTTCTGCATTTTGAGGTATGTTAGTATTAAAAGAATAATTTTTTCCTATTCTGGGGAAAATAAATAGACACTATTTTGTTCCAGAATATTACAATATTTTATCATTCCCAAAAGAATGTAGCATCATGCCATCTGCTCTCTCACTTCTCCAGACCTGTTGCCTACCCTGATTCTCTCCTCTATTATCCTGCTAGATCAATAGATGCTAAAGATAATGCATTATTGCTGCAGCAATCTGCCTCTTAAATGTACCAACTCTGGTGGCAAGCACATGACCCCAAGAGAGAAAATGTTCTGTGTCCTGGTGTTGGTAGTGTTAGGGTTCTGCTGTGTAATTAGCTCACAGAGGAGACTGGGATAAACCACCATGTGATCCCTTTTGGAACACATTGCAAGACTCTCTCTTTTTAGTAAGTTTCCCCATCAGAAAAAGGGGAAATGAAAATATATTTCATCTATGAGAATTATTCAGTAACTGTGACTGTTGAAGTAGTGTAAAAGATACCTCTGTATGTATGTGTATATATGTATGTATACACACAGACACACACACACCTTTTACATTATTTCAGTCAAGACTGTTGAATATATGTATATATAGTGTAATATATTGTGTAAAAGATGCATCTATGTATATGTGTGGGTATGTATGTAGATTAGGGGTCGACAACGTTTGGCACGCGGCTCGCCAGGGTAAACACCCTGGCAGGCTGGGCCAGTTTATTTACCTGCTGATGAGGAAGGTTTGGCCAATCGTGGCCCCCACTGGCCGCGGTTCACTGTCCCGAGCCAATGGAGGCAGCGGGAAGCCATGGCCAGCACATCCCTTGCCTGCGCTGCTTCTCGCCACCCCCATTGGCCCAGGACGGTGAACCGCAGCCAGTGGGGGCCGCGATCGGCCGAACCTGCCACGTCACCAGGTAAATAAACTGGCCCGGCCCTCCAGGGTGCTTACCCTGGCGAGCCGCATGACAAACGTTGCCGACCCCTGATGTAGATAGATCTATATCTGTACCTAGATGCGTAGTTTACATTACATTCAATGGACATGCTTACAAAAAATATACATAGAACATCTGTTGGTTTGCTGGCCCTTGGAGGAGCTGTGCACCATGGAAGAGCTTGCCAGGGACACGGACCAAGCCATATCATGTGACCAACACTGGAAAAAAAACTATGATAGTGGTTGCAGGACACAAGAATAATCTTGTGTCCTGCAACCACTGCATTCAGGAGAAAGAAAAATAAAAAGAGTGGGGATTGTCTTTTCTGCCCCCGCATTGTTATAGACTGTTTTCCTAATCAAGCTGTGTTAACTTGTATTATAACTTGCTGTGGTGGTGTGCGCGCCCACATGTGAACACACGCACAATCAATTGATACAGATACAGTGCCGGTTTTATTAAGAGCCAATGGAATATCTAAGTAGAGCACAAAGCTTTTCCTTTATACTTATTTTTTTAAAGTTAGTCTGGAAAAAATGAGAGAAAATCTCAGTGAAAGATGTTTAGTAATTCTATTGTTGAGAAGCTAAACAAATAAATAAAGTTTTTGGTACTTCTCAAGCTCTCCTTTATTAAGTGTCTTAGTGTGTGTGTGTTTCTCTTCTGTAAGCTGCAAGTCTTTTTCTTTATGGTCTCAGTGTAAGCTGCTTATTCACTGTGACACTTTGCATTCCTTCCTATCTTGATGTTCTTCTACTTTCCAAAGAACTAATAAAATTAAATATTTTTTTGTAAAAGTGGGTCTAAAACAATGAAACAAAATCAAAGCTCTATTTTCCTCCCATATTCATTGCTGGAATATGGAGCGCCAAGCTGCCTCATCCAACTGCCAAACATGGAAACTGGTATAGGAAAGACGTCATGGGGACTCACTGAGCAATGAATTCATCCTATATCTTAGTGCAAAGAATGGACTCTTCACTGTCTCAGCTCTGAAAGAAAGCAGTCAGCAGGGACAAGGGCTGAGCATCTAAGTCCACCAAAAAGGACCTTTACTGGGGCTTATGTGGAAGATACAAGAATGCCCTGTCATAGTCACAGGGAAAGCTGCATTTTAGACCATCCCCACCCCGCCCCCTTACTCCCTCTCAAATGAACTCTTCAGGTGACAGGCTTGGCATCCTTCACCTCTTTCAAGGATGGAACCCTGCAGACCAACCACTCTTGGACTGGATCTCTGGGTTGCAGCTCTCATTTCCCAGACATTCAAACACAACAGACCAGCTATACTTGACCCTTACATGAAAACTTCTTGTCAGGAGCCTGTGATCAGCAGCTCATTAGAGCAACTCAAGACAGATTTGTCTAAACAAACATTGTTTATACAGAACTATGTATCTAAGAAGCAGGAATAAGGCCTATGGTGCTAGCCCATTGGGGACCCTAAGCAGGAATATTTTGGGCCCCCCCAATACATAATTAATAGCCCCCCCCTGAGCTTTTCGGGGCCCTAAGCAATTGCTTAGACTGCTTATGCCTAGTGCCGGCTCTACATATAAAATCAGTTCTTAACTACATTTTATTCTTTCCCTGCAAATTTTAGGTAAATTCAGACATACCAATTCTTGGACTCAGACTAACAGACAGTCCCCACATCATTTTCTCTGTCTCTTTCTTTCCCAGAGATTTCTCTCCAGTGCCTGCTGCCCCGCTCAGTCTCCCTCCGCCCGGAATTGTAGTGGTATAGTATCTCTTTTGATCTCAGGTTCAGATCTGGAAAGAATGACCCTTGCTAGTCCAGCTGGAACCAGGCAGGTGGGTATTTCCCAGTTAATAGCTTCGCCATTGTTTCCTAAAGGATCTTGGTATTGCCTCTGATGGCACTTTATCTTTGCCTTATCCCCCTAACAGCCTGCATTGATTTAACTCCTTGCAGTCAGCTGGGATAACAAGAAATATATAAACAGATGTGCACATTATGTTCATAACAATAATACAGCTAACTCCCTCATCCTCCACAGCCCCCTTCAGAAGACTGCCCCGGCCATTCATGTCAATTGCTTGAGTGTCGGTAGCAGCTGTTCCTGCGGTCGTGTAGTGACAAGTTCGTCTTCACGCTGGGAACCTTTGGAAAGGAATTACACCAGCTACATAGCTGTAGCTTTGTTAGTTCAGTGGGAGACTTGTAATGGTGGAGAGGATTAGGTAGGATAAAAAAAAGAGCAAGGGATCTGATGGGCTCTCTCCTGCGGAGCAGCTCTTCAACAACCCAGTATAAAGCTGGAGAGGATGGTGGGTTTATGTTCTTCTATAGTTTATGAAATCTGCTGTGGAGCTTTCATTTGCAAACTGCAAAGCTTATGGAGCCTGGAGGTAGATAGGTGGGTGCTGCTTGTTCAGAGAAAATAGCTTGATTCCAGTTTCTCAAACCTGTCAAGCTCAGAGGAACAAAGGTTACATTTTTAAAACATGTAAAATAAATCACGCAGCTCTAGTTGCAATACTTAATCTCCCATGAACGCATTCTATGACAGATTGGTTTATGGGCACACTCCAACACCATCCCTCTGAAAGCTGCTCAGGCTTCTCAATCCCCAGACATCTCCTACAGTTTACACAGCCTTCCAACAGATCCAATGGAAGTACCTTTGAAACGTCTACTTATTTACCTTGTTAACTCACCAGCTCATGGTGAATAGAGCTCACTTCCTTGTGAAAATCCTTTCTATAGGCTTCTAATCCTAATGGTGAATTTCCTATAGATGCCCCATCAGAGGTTGCTAAGAGCAGAACTTAACTAAAACTTAGGAGACAGTGTTGCCTGGTGGATAGTGTGCTGAACCAGCACTCAGGAGACTTGGCTTCTATTCCTGCTCCACCTCTGGACTACCAGATGATTTTGTGTAAATCACTTAACCGCTCTGTTTCTTAGCTTCCCCATCTGTAAAATGGGGATAATAATACAAACCCTCTCGAGATCTACAGCTGAGTAGTGATGGAAGTTTCAGTGGATATATCCCAGCTGAGAATCTGGCCCAATGTGTTAGGGCATGTCTAGCTTTACAGATTTACACCCCAGCTTGCCACACACAAACTGTTCATTTAGATCTTCTCCTAGATATTTCAAAAATCATATAAAGTAAAAATCTTCTACCAAGTGTATGTATCTTTTGACAAAACTCCATTATTATAAAGCATGACAGATCATGCTGAGAAAAATGTTAACACAAGAAATTTATTTTACAACTATAGCCCCGATTCCTTCAAAAACCGACTTCATTTTGTATCCATTTCTTCATTATTAAAACTACTCAATGAATGGTTTCATGTGGACATATGTCATCCTGTGGATTGTTTGTGAACTAACAGTAGTAGCTTTAATAATTGATTAGAGTCCTTGCTATTTGTAATTTACCATCCACACTGTCTAATTGGTCACCTGTCATTGTTTCCACCCCGATGGTTCATGTCCACAAAGAACTTTCAAGATGGCTTTGAGAACACTTCTGCTGCAAATTCTTGTGTGAATGCCTTCCTTTCTGCAAGCAGTTTTGCAACACAAAACCCCTTCTATGAATACTCATAAAAAGCAAAGAAATAGGGTCAGCGCAAATATTGTTGATATGAATTTGTGTGGGGAGTTGGTTTGCAATAAATGCTTATTCTTTATTTTTAGCAACGACTGACTGCACGCACCTTGAACAGAGCTAGGCTATATGGATTTCCTATGCTGCTGCATCTCCATATGAGAACCTGGGGAGGGTCAATTTCCAAATTAGCACTGGTTACTTGGGCTACTCACATGTGTAAATGCTAACCGGTGTAGGGACACACTATGTAGCCCAGGAATGGTACAAATGCTGTAAAGTTTTCACAAATCCAATTTGATGAACATATATGGAGAAATGTCACCATATGAGAGAAATGAGATCTGTAGTTGAAAAGTACTATGTAAGAGCCAATTATTATGATTATACGTATTTTTAAAACAATTAGATTTTTTTTTAAAATGTATATTGTAGGGACACAGTAGGACACAAGAACATTTCTCTATTACACACACATTTTATATATTATATATTTGCCAATTAGTAATAACTGCACTTACAAAGTTGTATGTCCTCTGTAACAACTTGAACTTCCCCATTACAGCCGGCTACTAGTATAATGCATTGGCTACAACAACCATCTTAAAAAAGATGATACACGACTGCCTTTTTTCCTATTCAATTGCATCCATGTTAAAAGAGTGGTTCATGGAGTAAGTATTGTTAACACAACAGTTTCCTTAACATGAAGAAAGCTCAATTCCATCATGATAAAAATAAGGGCTTGACTTACTGTCATGAGCATGAAGTCTTGCTTCACTCTCAAAAATCAATCATTTATATTGTGCAATACCAGAGGTTGCATCCAGGGTAGGGTGCTAGTTTGCAAGGCACTGTACAAATACATAGTGAATGATGGTGGCTGCTGCAAAAACCTTACAATTTAAGACTCCTTTTGTCATTACAACACCAGCTCTGGCTGTGTTATAATAATATAATATAATATAATATAATATAATATAATATAATATAATATAATATAATATAATATAATAATAAGATAGCATCCTGAGGTTCCTGGAAGGAGGGGTCTTACAGCGAGTCATCCTGTGACACTGTGTGTTAGAAGAAAATCAGGAAAAATGACTCAATAGATCAATTTCTGACTGCCACTGCTAGAAGAGGATGAGGTAATATATTAACTACCTTCATGAGAGGTTGCTGTATCAACAGCAAGTCCTAAGAGAGAGAATTCTAGGACACCATTATGCTTTTCATTGCACTTTTTTTCCTCTTTGGGCATCTTCCTGAGTTAATGAGGGGATCTATAGGAAGAAATTCAATTATGTCAATTTGCAAATCATTTCAGATGTGACTGTCATGCCTAGAATGGTTGAAATATTTTTTCCCCCCCCACAAAATGTTGAAAAAAAATGTTTGTTTTTTATCAGAATTTCCTGTGAATATTTTCCATTTTGTAATGAAAAATGGAAACTGAAAACCCCCAAAATATTTTCATTTAAAGAAAAAAAAACTTTTTTGCAAATATATTTGTTAAACATTTTCAGTTTTCAAAATCAGTTTTTGAAAATCAAAAATTGAAATCCTTTCCTGAAAAACAAACATTTGCACCAAAATTCATTTTTTTATTTCTGGTTTTCCCGATGGGGGAAGGGGAGAAATCAGAAAATTTAATCAAAATTGATTTTTTCCATAAAAAAATCATTTCCCATGAAAAGCCATTTTCTGACAAAAATATTAAATAATAAAAAAGCCAAACAGATTTATTCATATTACAAAGTATGTCTAGTACCCAGGAATATGTCATTGGTTCCTCTTAATGTGATATTTCTTTGCAGGTGAGTTGAGGAACGGAAAGCTGTGCATTGGTTGGCTACTGAGCAAGTAATGACGCTTAGCTGCAATATTCATGTTATTTGTGATGCTATTTTGTTATCTGAGAGACTTCTCTAATGACTATATTTCTGATTTGCAGGAAACAGTGCTTATCATAACTGCATGAATAATTCAGTATTAATCTGAAAAAAATGACTCTTGATAGAGTATCTCTAAACAGATTGCAATTGTCTAAAATGTATTCAATGATTTTCATTAACTGTGCATTGTTTATGGATAGTTATCTGCAAGTGTTTAATAATCTGCACACAGCCCGTCAGGGTAATTTGCTGGCGAGCTGCGAGACTTTGTTTACATGGACCATCTGCAGGCACAACCACCCACCACTCCCAGTGGTCACAGTTCACTGTTCCCGGCCAATGGGAGCTGCGGGAAGCAGTGACCAGCACATCCCTGTGGCTCGTGTCACTTCCTGCTGCTCCCATTGGCCGGGAACAGTGAATCTCGGCCACTGGGAGTTGTGGACAGCCCATGTAAACGAACTGTCTCGCGGCCCGCCAGCTAATTACCCGGACGAGCCATATGTGGCCTGTCAGCTGCAGATTGCCCACAACTGGTCTATATGGACCAGTTAGTGGACAACATGTTAGTGTACTTTAGAAATAACACCCCCTAGGGTGCAATGTCACACTGTGTAGACAATCCTGTATTATCAGTCATCACCAAGCACTTATTCTCCAATCTATTTCACTCTCTCCTCTCTGAATCTACAACCAAAAGTGTCCTTATTTTTTCTCTTCACTGGGGCAATGAGCCAATCAAAAATGTTTATAGGTAATCCTAACGAACTGGAAAGCAATATCTTTTTCATAAACCTCTCCTGACCAATTGAGCAAACAAGTTGAGTTCAGACTGTTAAACTGAGCCTGGAGATGCTTGTTCAGCTCTGATATTTTATATTTTCATAACTCTAGCAGATCATCTATAAATAGCCTTTGAGGAACATAACTATTTTGGCATAATGGGATTCATGTTTAATATGGGGAATGACTTCCTTTCCCTTAGGACCTCAATTAAAATGTTTAGACGAAATTAAAGCTGCATCCTAGAAAGATGCTGTGATGAGCTCAATATTTAAACAAACTCCAAATGTCTGACAGCAAATGGTTCCCTGCAATCAAGCTCTAAAAAGGCAGATAACACAATTGTTTATTATTTACAACATATGCTGAGAAAATGACAAAATATGGGCAGTTAAGCAACAACATTATGGAAGTTTATAGAAAAGTGTAATTTCTGAACGAGACTGACATTTCCCTCTTCGGAAAAACAAATTAGTAGCTGTCTGAGGCAAGTTTGGGGCATGTTTTCATTATTAACTAGCATCACGCTAATAGCTGATTAACTTTGGCGAGACAGATTTTCATGAACAGAACAGTTAAATAAATATTGCTGTCTGTCTGCCTATCATTGTGAAAGAAACACATTTTAATCACAGTGTCTTCTATGGTAGGACTAGAGTATTGGCTACAGCTGAGCTGCGCTTGTGCAGAATCCAAGGGAGGGACTAAGATAGTTGTATATTATCTTTACACGTACCTCTGGCTAACTTGTCGGCCAGTACGGGGGCTAGCTCAGCCCTTGGCTAAAGTTAGAGCAACATAGGGCAGCTCTAATTTGTGCCTGAATTTAATAGCTTCCCAAAGGCTATCCTGTATGCAGTTTAGTTGTAGCTGTTTCAGTATCAGGATGTTAGACAGACAACGTAGGTGAGGTAATATTTTTTATTAGATCAACTTCTTTTGGTGAGAGGCACAAGCTTGTTTGCCTATCTAGACCTTATTAAGATTAGAGCCTTAATAATGAAATCATGGGGGGAAAAACAATACAACATGACTTACATGACTAATTACAACACAAATAGCAACCAGCACTCAGATGATCTTTAGCTCCCAGAATAGCTCTGTTGGGAGACAAGTTGGGTGTTCGTCTCACCAACAGAAGTTGGTCCAATAAAAGGTATTACCACACCCAACTTGTCTCCCTAAAGGACTATTTTGGCAGCTGGAAATCATTTGAGTGCGAGGGTGCTGTGACCACAGTAGGTGCTGGTTTCTATTTCTGTTGTTATTAGTCATCTAAGTCATGTTGTATTGTTTTTGTTCCATGATTTAATTATTAAGGTCCCAATCCTGGAATAAGGTCTAGATAGGCAGACACCTACACCCATAAGAAAATTAACTGAAGTGAGGGGGCTTTAACATTGATTAGAACAGGGTTCAAAAAAGAACTAGAAAAGTTCATGGAGAATAGATTGATCAATGACCATTAGCCAGGATAGGCAGGGATGGTGTCCCTAGCCCCTGTTTGTCAGAAGCTGGGAATGGGTGACAGGGGATGGATCACTTGAGGATTACCTGTTCTGTTCATTCCCTCTGGGGCACCTGGCATTGGCCACTGTCGAAAGACAGGATAACGGGCTAGATGGACCTTTGGTCTGACCCAGTATGGCCATTCTTATGGCTGCACAGAACTCATTAGGATTGAGACCTAAAAGATTTAAAAAAATAGGATAATGATGAAAGATGAATATAGACAAACCAAACCAAACATAAGAAAATGAATTTTCAGAAAAATAATCATTTACACTAAAATGTATTAAATTGTTTGGATTTCATGAATAGTAAATGGTCACTCAAAAACTCATGGTGAATAACTCATGATCTCTCTAACCATAAACATATATTGGATATTTATTCACAAAAAATATTTTAAAAAGCCCACTAACTATCTCTAGTTTTGAACTGCCATCTGGAAAGTCATCAGTGGGCTCATAATGCTTGATGTAACACATCAAACCTATTAATGAGCTTTCATTACATCTTCTAAAGGGCAGCATCTTAAACTATGATATTATGAAGACATTTTTATCTTTGCTTTATTTTATTAGAATTATCTAAAATTTCCTTGTTTGGAACTGGCCTTTAAAATGATGGTTAGTAGAAAGCACAACTCTTAACCTCTCCCAGAAAAAGATATAACCAATAAAAGGTGACAATGACTCTAGAGAGCTACAAATACCTTGGAGGAAGAGTTTTATGATGCACTAAAAGACACTGAAGAATTTCCAAGACCTACCTACCCTCAGTGACTGAAAACTCCCACTCAACAAATAAAACCTTCATTAAAAGACAGACAGACAGATACATACCTTATGAGTTCATATTATGGAAACTAATAAACTAGAGTTCATATAAATAAAAGATGATAAAATGCCATTCATAAAACATAAGTAATTTGTTAGAAACCTTAATTTTTAAATATTGAATTCAAGTTATCACAAATAAAAGGTCATTATTTAGTAAGTCTCTTCAAATGAATCTGTATAACATCCTAAGATCAATGCATCACTGCCTGCATTTACCTGGTACCAGGGAGAGCAGCTACTTTTCTAATTTCAAAGTATCATACCTGCCCCCGAAACATACCAGAACTTCCATGAATGTAATATAAAATATGATGCATGCATTATGCTACATAACTAATTTAATACATTAAATAAATAAGCTAATAAGATGTTCGAATGCATAAAGAATGGGACGGGGAATAATATGGTTCTCAAAGTGGGGGTTTGCGAGGTTATTAAGTGGGAGGTTGCGAACCTTCCGCCTCCATACCCCGCTTCTCCTCCAACATTTATAATAGAGTTTAATATAAAAAAAAAATATGTTATAACAAACTCCAGGCCAATAGGGGCTGCGGGAAGTGGCACGGACCAAGGGATGTGCTGGCCACTGCTTCTTGCAGCCCCCATTGGCCTGGAGTGGCAAATCGCGGCCAGTGGGAGCTGTGAACGGCCGAACTGTGGACACGGCAGGTAAACAAACTGGCCTGGCCCACCAGGGGGCTTACCGTGGTGGGCCGCATGCCAAAAGTTGCCGATCCCTGGTCCAGTGTATATCAGAGGCATTTGATAGCATTCTTAGAAAAGAGCAAGCCAGTTTTTGGAAAGGGCGTTGATGCATAGAGCAGATCTTCACTTTACAAAACATAATTGAACAATGCTAAGAATGGCAGCAGCAGCTCTACATAAACTTCATAGACTTTGAGAAGGCTTTTAATTGCATTCACAGGACCAACCTATGGTACATTCTGCGGATATATGGAATGCCTCTCCATATAATCAACATCATCAAAAGCTTTTATTTCAACTTGACATGCAGTGCTGATCACAGTGAGCTCAGTTTTGAAGTCAAAACAGGAGCATGTCGGGGGTGTGTCATGTCTGCAATCCTCTTCAGCATTGCCATTGACTGGGTAATGCAGCATACAACAGAAGACATGCCACAGGGCGTTAAATGGACACCCTTCTCATCCCTTGAAGGCCTGGTCTTTGCAGATGATCTCACTCTCCTATCATATACACAACACCATATACAAGAAAAAACAATTCGAGTCAACACAGCCAGCCAGCAAATTGGACTGAAAAAATCAATCGCTATAAGACAGATATCATGACCTTTAATATTGCCCCACCATCACCAGTACAAATAGAGGATCATGTTCTCACCAACGTAGAAACGTTCACATACTTGGGCAGCAGCATCAGCCAGGATGGTGGAACAAGCCAGGACATCCGAAACAAAATCAGTAAAGCCAAGAACACCTTCGGGAGCTTAAATACAGTCTGGAAATCATCAAAACGAAACTCAAGATTTATCAGAGCTGCATCCTTTCAACATTACTTTATAGGGTAGAATGCTGGGGAATGAGAAAGTAGGACATGCCCAAACTGTTTTCATTCCATACAACCTGCCTCAGAAAACCTTCGTATCTTTTGGCCCAGAACAATCTCAAACCAAAATCTATTGGCAAAGTGCAGCAAAGAGGATCTGAACACCATCATTGCCAGCAGGTGTTGGAGATGGATTGGCCATGTGCTTCGGATGGAAACTGATTCCATCACCAGAATAGCAATAAGATGGACACATGAAGGCAAGTGAAAATGAGGTCGCCCGAAAACAACATGGCAAAGAGCTGTGGAAGCCGAGCTGAAAAACCTGGAGCACAGTCGGGGACCCATGGAAAGACTTTCCAGAAACAGACAGGAGTGGAGGAGCTTCGTTGCTGCCCTAAACACCAGAGGTGTAATAGGAACATCATGATGATGACCTCCAGTGAGGTTCTTACACCTTCCTCTGAAGCATCAAGTACTGACCACTGCTAGATACAGGATTCTGGCCTAGATGAACCAGCTGCAAAGGAAATAACTTTGTCTTAGAAATGTTTTAGAAATTTCCTCAAACCCCACCACATGCACCCTGCTCTCCTCTTCCAGGAGAGCCATAGCTTCTTTTAACAAACAAACAACATTGGTTAACAAAGAAAACAGAAGGATCTATACTTTGCTACATACTATTGTAAGAATAAGTGATTCTCCATCAACTGGTGTCTTTAACTCAAGTGTGGAAGTCATTCTAAAAGATATGATCTAGCTCAAATAGAAGTCATGCGCTTGATGGAGAAATTACCGGGTAATGTTATATGGCATGTGTTATGTATGAGGTCACAACAGATTATCATAATGACATCTGCCTTCAAATGAACTAATCTATAACATCACAAGATGGGGCAGAGTCTATAATTGGATCTAGACCCTTTGCGTTACTCACGTGCTGCAAAGGGGCTGGAACCTGCCTGCAAATAAGTCAGTAGATGTGCTAACTCTGGGCCCTGCAACTGCTGCCTTCACCCACCTTGGCATAGGGGGTATGGCAGAAACAGACATGGGGTGAAGAGTGGTTGTGGGGAGCTCTGCTCTGCCTCTCATTCAATGGGATAGGGCTCATTATGGACCCTGCACCACAGGTGCAAGTTAGACCAGCAAAGAAGCCGTTCTAATTCTTTTCAGGACAAGTGCCAGCCTTGACAATCAGAGTCAAAAATGTCCCATGCTTCCCCCTAATCCCCTTTCTGCACTGAGTGGAGCTCAGGCACTGGAGATAATGGACTTGATTGTCTCCTGTCTTTGAACTATAGTCCTATTCTTTTTAGAAGCATCAAAGGAATGAAATAATAGAAATCACAAGAGCAAAGGAGCATACAAAATTCTTCCTCGATTAAAACGTTTGTAGACGAAGATACAGAAACGATGAGAGAAGGAACATTACAAAAGAAAGCAGTTAAGAGAACTGTATAGAGAATGAATAATGACATATCCTACCAAGTCAAGTGAGATCTAATCATGTCAAAAGACTTTCCACAAATTAACAAAATGTGTTTGACAAATGAACACAACAACAACAACAGCTGTGCATAAAGGTGAGATGCAAGTAGCCAACAGAGGCAGAATAATCTCCTAATTTTTACCCTTTGTGAAAAGTATAGTTATGCATTTTAAAATATTCTTTCTAAGGAAAGGAGGAAATGGAGTGAATTCAGACACTAAAGGATGAACAGTGTTTTACTATGTAGATGTAACATATTCTAATGTTTAGACACTCTTATTTGTAAATATTGGCCTATACACATTTTCCTAATACTCATAATAAATTTCATTCAATTAGTCTTTGTTAAAAACTCTGATCACTATAAATAATAAAATAAATAAAATAAATTGCTCTCTTTCTTCGATATTCACTTGCTTTAAAATACATTTGGTCAGGATTGTAGGCTCCTTAGTTGTTGTTCAATCACATTATATCTAGACGTCCAAGTGTAGGTACAAAAGGAGTATAAGTTTCCAGGTTTAAATTCCAAGATGAGAATCAGTGATGCAGAATGTGCAAAATTTGACTGGTTCAAAGCCAGGCAGTGATTCGACTACTTTATCTTGCACTGTTCTTAGTCCCTTTGTGTTGATTTAAACCATCAATAAATTGCAGAATTAGGACTCTTCCTTTCAGACTATCCTGACTGCACACCAAATTTCCAATACACCCTCAATTTTCCATCCACGGATGACCCAAGGAATGAATCTGACCTCTTGTTTATAACTCTTGAATTCCATGCTGGTGCAATTTAGACCACTTTGGCATGTAACCAGTTTTCTGACTTTGACACATACACCAAAGTACATTTGTGTCACTGATTAACGTAGCCTATTGGGTAGAACTAAAGCCTTGTCTACTGGGTGCTCCCATGAAAATTTCTCAGACAAATTCTGTGCTGATATAAACAGTGGGAAAGATTGATTAGTAAATTGGTTGCAAGAGTTAAAGTAGTTTAACTTGTCCTTATTTGGTATTTATTAGCTGTGGAGGATGACCTTCTGGCTAAGGCACTCAGCGAGCATTTAGGAAGGAGATCTGGGTTCCATTCCTGGTGCTACCATACAGATTTCTTCCATGACCCTATAAAAGTAATTAATCTGCCAGTCTGTCAGTTCCCCAGGTGGGAGAATAATATTCCCCTCGTCTATCTAGACTTGCAGCTTTTTTATTTCCAAGGCAAGAATAGTCTCCTACTATGTGTTTGTACAGTGTCTAACACCACAGGGGCTTGGTTGAGGCTTTTAGGCACCACTGCAATACAAATAAAACTGTGAAAAAAACAAGTGTAATTTACACAGGGATATGGAAGTGTAGATGGATACGTAGGAAGAGTGGGCTGCTGTATTTTACAACCTCCTGTGAGTTGCCTTTCCTGTTACCCCCGCCCCCCTCCACTGCCTCAGCACATAAATTACACTCACAGATCTGTACCTCCATTGATGTCAAGTCTCTAGCCACCTTCACTATTAAGTATATCAGGTGTTTGGGGAACAGTAATAGCTGCATTCATAGACTATAATAGCAACATTTAGAGGTATTTGTCTTTTCAGAGATTTCTGACATCCATTACTAGTTCATTAGCCTTCAGTGGGAAGAAACATTCAGTAAACAAATGAAAGTAACGCCATTTAAAAGCTGGAGAGCTAAATAGGGCTTTTCTGCTCAGCCTGCTAATTACCTAGAGTGCGGTATACACACACTGAAACTGGTCCATTCTTGCAAAGTAAAAAAATCATTTTTAAACTGTCTTGTCTTAAAATTCTAATGACTGAGACACACAAGAATTGGTTCTCTTTGTCTGACCGTCAGTGGCTACAAAGATGTAAAAGTTCATACAGATCCAGAATTATCTGTTTTACATTATTTCACAATGGCCCAACAGATGTGGAGAACATTTTTTTTTTTTTTAAGTTCAAATGATCATTACCTTCTTCCTCTACTGTATCTCTTCATTAGCTTAACAAGAAACTCAGGGCACTGAAACAAAGGCTGAGGTTAGAGACAAAATGTTATCTTCTACATTTATTTTAAAGTTAACTGAAAGAAGAGAGAGTATTCTGGAATCACACAGCGTATTGTACACAAGCAAATTAAAATCAGAGACCAGGCCAGGCTAGGTTGTTGTGTACAATGTTATACCGCTTTTTCCAGATTGGGAGGCAGATTGGTAGTGCAGTGAGGTTAGGGAGATAAGATTTCACATAAACTTAGGCTGTAAGCTCTTTGTGGCAGACAGGGACTTTGTAAGAAATGTGTACCATGCCTAGTACAATGGGCCCCTGATATTAACTGGTAGTTCTAGGTGCTACCCCCAAATCCAGAATTTAACAAGTATATTTTATATTTAAATCCTATTAGAGATTTAATACAACTAAATTTTGTATACAGTGTTTTCTGGAGGGCAGGGATGTGGGGTGAGAACCATCTTTTAACTGATGTGCATAAAAGGTTTTCTTCATTTCAGCAGAATCCAGGTTGGATTTGCTTGGACATTGGTTCTTGCAGCTGGTGTTTTGACAATGTATGATGTAGATAGACATGTTCATGAAGGAGATATTGTTGTAGATTCCTCCTGTCGAGATGCTTTTAAAAATCTTGCTTCTTTTTCTAATTGATCACAGGAAGTGCATCTCTGAGAAGTGGTGAGAGATGGGATCGATGGCAGGCTAGTTTAATGCAGCTCTTAACAACAACCTGCAGAGATTAGGAAGTTGTCAGAAAGATAACATTGGAGGTTTATAGATTGCTTTCCTGAAGTCATTCTGAGCTCTAATCTGTTGCTTTATGTTGCTATGTTTGTGTTTGCTTGCATATGCAATATATGTACTTTTTATATATGCATACAGTATAGCTGCATTCAGATGCGATGAGCTTGCTATAAATACCTGGATGCAGGTCTGATGGACAGATAAGTAGTCAGATTCTCTCTGGGATAGGGTTGTCAGAGGGGAAGTTTGAGTTATGGCTATGATTTCCCTGTCACCTGAGTTGGAGTAGAGTATAATGGGCCTAATTCATCTGGTGTAATGCCACTAAATCAATGGAGTAGCATTATGAACAAATGAGTCCCATTGTGTTTTGAACCGGGTGGTGCAATGTTGGATGCCTTAAAGAGCTCCTACCCTCTTGAAAGGTGGGGCAGGTCCCAGTGGAGGGGCTCCGTTACACAGAGGGGAGTGTGTCGGTCTCTTTTCAAAGCATAGCTATGGAAAGAGGTGTGCTAACATGTGCCAAACACAGAATGGTAAATACTAACCTTTTAGATGCTACACTAGGTCAAATCCTCAGCTGGGGTAAATCAGAGTAGCACCGTTGTTTTAAATGGAACAATGCTGATTTACACCTGATCTGGCCCTCTATCTTTGTAATAAAAATATCTAATAACCCTACTGCTGTGCATTAAAAACTTTCCATAGCAGCTATAGAGTGCATTTAACAAAACAGGTTTTTATTTTCTATAGGCATTCTTTGCTGTAACTTAAAAGACATCTTTTATCTAAACTGAATTAAATTGGGCTGTCCAACTGTAATCAGTTTTGAAGATCATGTTATTTGTCAGTCTCCATTCAGAAGGAGGTAAAAGGGAAATACCTGAATAGATATAATTCAGAAAGAAATAGGACACTAGTCAGCATGGAACAGAAATTGTTCTGGAATAGGCTAGGGGTAAGGTTTCTCACTGAAATAGGCACAAACTAAGAGAACAAAACTAGTTGATCAATCCAAGCCTTTACAAAAATGAACAAGAACTATTTCCCTCTCAGTACATATTATAATAAATTGTGTAAAAGAAAGGGCTTAAAGAAAATAAAGCCCAATATACTAGACGTTTATCTGTCACAGCCCACAGATGTAGCTACACGTGTTTTCCAACTCTGCAGAGAACCCGCCATCATTTCTGTAAATATGAGACAAGAACAAAAGATGGCAGAGACAACTGAGTTTTTCCACAGGCTTTGGGCAATGTACAACGTGATGATTTGAAACCAAACCACAGAAGCTCTAAATATATAGCAGGCTAAGTGGGTGGATTTGATTTCTTACTCACCGTAAAGCATTAGGCAGCACTGTATTGCCTGCAGCATAAGGTTAGCAGTTTTCACTGATGGCTTGAATTGGGAGGATTTTTATTTTTATACCAGCTTGTCTTTAAAGGACACATTGGTTAGTTAGCAACCTATATGCGAGATGGCCAATATGCTATCAGAATCTGTTGTTCACTTGTATGTTGGTTATTGTTGCATGAAATGGAGTAATATCGGAAGTCAAAGATCTCCAGGGGTATTTTAAAAATTGGAAAACAAAAACAAAACACAAGAATCATTGTCTTTTTTAAATGGAGCTAAGGAATCTGGATGGCACTGTGGAAAAGAAAGGAGACCAAAAGAATGGTTGGATCCTCTTAGTGTGTGTGTGTATTATATGTAGTGATGTGCTAACCACAAAAGGTACAGAAATTCCATTTATCCTCTAGGTATCTCTCACCATAGTATCTGAGCACCTCACATTCTCTAATATATTTATCCTCACCACTCTCAATGTGATGGGGAAATAGTGGCACAGAGGCACAGAGAAATTTTGGATTTGTCTACACTAGCAAAATAGTTCCGCTTCAACTATATCGTTAAAGTGTCAGCTATATAGTTAAAGTGGCAACACACCCACCCACCCACCGACCATCAGTGTGGAGATAGTTGTATTATTTCATTTATACGCTTTTTTATGCTACTATAATTGTGTCTAGACCACACTTATTCCAGTAAAAATATTAAACCCTAACTGACAGTTACAGTTGTAGACCAAGTCTAAGTGACTTGTTCAGCATCCCACAGGAAGTACATAGTGAAACAAGGAATTGACACTGAGTCTCTGGCTAGTGCTGTAACCACTGGACAATCATTCCACTCTAGCTAGCATTTGTTTTGTCAGAAGCAATGAATAATATAAGGGTTCTTTAATTTTATGCTTATGTATATTAAAAACATACAAAAATAATTTGGATTTTTAACTTCCTTGGCCTGGTTAGTGTTCTGAGAAGAGAATCTTTAAGGTACACCTCTACCCCGATATAACGCGGTCCTCGGGAACCAAAAATCCCTACTGTGTTATAGGTGAAACCCTATTATATCGTGGTAGTGGGGGCAGGGCTCCAGCGGTGATTTAAAGAGCTCGGGGCTCTTTAGTTATACCAATATTTTTGTAAAGCATTTTGGACCATTTCAGTGTTGCCCTTTCCAACCAAATCAAAAAGAGTAAGGTGACAAACCTGCATGGTGCTGGTTGTTATCAGAAAGGGTTTCATAACAGATACATGCATGTTTACTAAATGATGAATTTAGAATAAACTCATAGACTTTAAAGATTTTCCTTTCCAAAATGGTATTTGGAAAGATAATACAATATAATAAAACAAAATAATAATAATTAAAAAAATCTGTGGAGACCCACCTGTTACTTCTATGTAAGTTAGTCACCATGTAGTATACATTTGTTGTTAGGTCATGAGTTTGGAAAATGTGTCTAACAAAGATGCCTGACTTGCACTGCATTTGGTGGATGTGCAAAACAAGTATACCACCACTTACACACAGATGGACCAATTCTTCTCTCATTTAGGTTCTTTAGGTGTACATCAAAGTAGAGTTTGACTCACTGAACATAAAGGGAGGTAAGGTTAGAAGGAAAAGTGGTTGGGGTTAGCAAAAAAGAAGATGCATCAAAGTGAAAAATCTAACCAGGCCTATTTTGTAATCACATTTGGCCCACTTGCATGGCTATCTGTAGAATGTGAACTAAAGCAGCCCCTCTTACTTTAAAATCCATGCACACAACAGTTGGCATCTCCATCACAGCCCCACCAGCAGCACACAGCAGTACCCAAATGCCCATATAAGCCCTTCCATTGCTGAAAAGTCATCTTTGCCAGTTCACCAGCTGTGCCACTGAGCCAATGCATATTCAAAGTAGGCCATGCACTGGGCACCTTGTCATTTATGGAAGCCTTAATACTTTATATGTATTGTACTGCCTTGATCTGGTGCACAGCCAGGCTAGTAAAGCCAAATTTGCCAAATATAAAGAAATGCCAGCAGGGTAGCGCACAGCAGGCACAGAGGATACGGCTAGAAAGAGTGACAAGTGAAATTTCTATCTGTGCTCACCAGTTGTTTCTTGTGAGTTGCTTATCTGGTCAGTAATGTCTGCTCAGTGTTGTCTCAAAGTGTTTTTTCCTAGAGCTGCCTGCAAGCCATATTGTGCAGCAAACCTGGTTTCTCGGTTACTTTAATGAACTCCAATTTATTACACTTATTTGCCTCTTCAACACCACAGAATCCCATTTCAGATTTTAAACTCTGACCATGATTAATTTGCATAGGTTGGCTTATTTTTTTTCCTGCTATGCATGCTCATTGCAGGGTTTTACCTAGGGAATAGCAAGCAACCGGATAAAGTGGTTGTTCAAGCAGAATTCCATATATACAGAACAGCACAGAGAATATGAACAAAGAATAGGTTGAAGAACAGTGATAATTCTATCACAGAGGTAGTTTCCCATGTTTCCTTTGTTGTGCAAACATGAGTCTGATCTTGGAAATAGCT
Source organism: Trachemys scripta elegans (assembly GCF_013100865.1). Taxonomy (NCBI): domain Eukaryota; kingdom Metazoa; phylum Chordata; order Testudines; family Emydidae; genus Trachemys; species Trachemys scripta. Next base: position 51,855,209 of record NC_048308.1, on the reverse strand, counting down.
CCTCTCAAGTGGACCTCTGGGTCTGTCTGGAGCCCTCCTGAAATCAGTGAGGCAGGACCCAGGGACAGGAGCCCCTCAAGGGATGCTAGTTGTAGGATCAGGGTCATGGTGAGCATTTCACTAAAACAGTGGGCCATAGGGCTTCTTACCTTTAAATCTGCATTACTAGATTTCTGTATAGAACAGGGAAAGCCTACAACAAACCGTCAGAGATTCCATTGTACAATAATGAATATATGTGGCCATTTGATGGCAGTGTTATATTGTACTGCACAGGATTTCACTCTTGGGAGCACACACCTCTCTTTTGTTAAGGAAGAGCAAATGTCCAGACAAGGAGTGCTGCATCTCAGATCCAAATTTTAATTGTTTCTAAATTAAGTATGAATCAATTGTAGTTAAAAAGCTCCAGATCAAAATATTTGTGGTCCCTTTCCCTTGAAATAACCCTGATTTGTTCTCCCCAGCTGTAATATACACCCCCATATTAGAATCAAGCCTCTCCTTTCGCACACTTTCATAAACCATGAATTTGTTTGAAGTGTAAGTGACTAGGCCTGAATACACCATGGCTAAAACAGAATGAAATATCAACTCCTGGTTTCCAAAGAGTTCCTTTCATTTCATTTACAGCTCCAACAGTAAGTCTGTGTCTAATAAAGCTGAGTGAATGACTCAGAATGAATAATTTGGTTGGTGAATTTTACTTTTCTTTCTGAATTGTCCATGAACAGCTTATGATTCTCTCTTATTTGTTATTCAAAGTTATGAGCTGAAAAATTTTAGGAAGTTTGAGGATACCTGATATGAGGTCATTAGTTTTGATTAGAGACACAGCTCACATACATATCTGCTTCTACCATGTGGCCACTTTCTGCACCAGCTGAAGAATCTAAGTCTTCTTTTAAGACAGGCCAAATTGGAGTACCTTGCACCTACACAGCCTGGAGGTGACAAAACTTCTGTGTCTCACAGTTTCGCAAAGTCTAGGCCAGCAGAACTGTTCTACAGAACAAGCATCCTGGTGGATAAAGACTGCCCACACTGAAGATCAAGTCAAGTCATTCCTACTCTTAATAGTTTCCCCTTCTGCTCTGCGCATTAGAACACTCAGATCTGTTATCGTCTCTCCAACCCAGAGAACAGCATTAGAGCAGCCAGAGGCAAAAAGGCCTTCTTTTCTGGATGAGTTTCATTCAGTGTGATTGAGAATGGTTTAAATATGCTGGATAAGCCCATGATGGATGTAAGGAGTAATCACAAAGTTTAAATCTGCATCCAAACTGCATAAAAATTTGGATTTCTTTGGATCTGGGGATTTAGATTTGGCCCATTTCTCTTCATCACAACAGATTAATGTAAAATATAATGAACCTTCTATTTGAGGCAGAAGTCAACAGAAATCCACAAAAAGTCTGCATAAAATCAAAATCTGTTGTCTACTTCCTAGATCATGGTCCAGCAGGAAAAAAATCTACTGCTGATCACCTATTGATGATCCAGAGAATACATGGGCTACACTTTCACTGTTGAGAGGAAAACCTCATTGTTTTGTAATCCCAAAATACTGAATTAAAAAGTCTGAGCTTCCACACTCAATGGTAGAGGCAGATTCTATCCATCTCAGTTTCAGTATGTGAATGACACTGAAGGATGACCTAAGTATTCCATATCTACGATGGTCATTCTAACATCACCCTGACATCCTCATTTAGTTGAAGTTTAATCCTTATCTGACTGCACATAAGTGAAGTGGGAAAGGAATTCAGAAGGGCCACATTTCATCACCACTCTCTGGCTGACAGATCTGTGCAGGATTCGGGGAATAAGAGCAATTTAGCAACTCTACTGCCCAAATATATATTTTCAATGGTGAAATGTGCCTTTCTGCTACTTGGAATTGTGGGTGAAAAGAGCCATTTTCCATCCACCATCCTCCATGCTACTGGGAGTCTGGCAGGCCCCACTGGACATCCAGGTTGTTTTAAATGAAAATTTGTTCTGGAGAAGGGTGAGTTGAGAGACTTCCAGACTCCTTTACTACAACCCTAGAGCGATCATAAACGGTAGTGGGCGGTAGGGCCACAGGTGGCTGGTCTGGAAGGGAGGAAAGGGAGGTGTGAAATGTGGAAGGCTTTATAAAAGTCACCACTCAGTAGCTAGTTGTTTTTTCACTGGCTTAAACCACAGGCTGACAGTCTTCTGAATATGCTCACCTGGAATGTAGGCAGCATCCATGAGCAATATAAGGTTTGAACAATATGAAAGGCAGTGCATTTTTGTGCTGGCTCAGATATTTGTTTTCCTGATGGATTTAGCATTGAATATAACCAGATATCAGAGTGACCTAAAGCAATTTTGGTGAATATCAGAAGACGCTGCAATCATATTAGCAGTTCCTAAATTATTCAAAGCGCTTTCTGGTAAAATGGTGCTGCAGGACAATGAAAGCAAAGAACAATTCCCAGAAGATTAGATGATTTCCCCCCCTCTTACTGTCTGTAATTATTTCTATCAGAACTTATTTGCTATGCAAGCTTATCTTCAAAAGTATGTTTGTTAAAAAGGGAGAGCGGAAGAAATCCTTTGTAGGGTCTGCACATGATTAAACAGCTTTAACAAGGCATAATGAATAACAATGAAGACATGTCAAATGCATTTTAAACATTTTGGATTTTGTATCAGATTTTGATATCAGCTACTCTTCTATCACATCTATTGCAAAATAAAAAGGAGATATTGCTAGTACTACTTTTGGTGAAAAGTATGGAACCGATTTTACTAATTTGCATATTCCTGTAGGTACCATATAATGGAAGGACATGTGTTCTCTTGTTTAAATTACTTTAACCTACAATTTGTGCAAACACGGTATAGATCCATTACATACTTGAAGAACTAGTTCCTGTAAAGATGAGTTGTCCACCTGGAATCTACTGTGGTGCATATACACTCCATGCATGTTAGATGTGGAGAATCACTTGAAAATGGTGATAAACACTGATGTTCAAAATATGCTAAGATAGAGGTTTGACATTAGGTATAAACATACATGAAATGCAAGTGCTACCATTTATTTTATACTAGACCTAGGGTCAAATTTTCAAAATCATTTGAGTAACTTTCAGAATTAAGTCTTATTTTCATATGTGGTTTTAGGGACTTAGAGGCCACATTTTTAAAGATATTTAGATATTTATGGGAGTTAGGTGCCTAGGTCTATTTTTTTTTTAAAAATCACACTAGGTCCCTATGTGCATCCTTAAGCCCTAAATACTTTAAAAATCTGTCTCTTAAATATTCTTGAATTTTTCTCTCCTGGTCAAAAAATAGGGACATTTTTTCACCAAAATTTGTCTGAAAAATGTGTTCCTTTTTTGTCACAATTCAAAACTTCAATAAAAATGAACTGATTTTTTGAAGTTTTTCACTCAGCTTAAAAAAAAGATAAATTATTAATTTTTTGTTGTAAAACGTTCTTCTGTCTTTGTTGTTGTTGTTGATACTTGAAATTTGGTTATTCATTGAACTATATTTTAATAAAAACCTTGAAGAAAAGCAAGCTCCCGCCCAACACTAGACTAAACTTTTTGGAATTTCAGAATGAAGACAGTGTTGCTTTGTAACTTCTCTTCTTGTGATGTAGAAAGAGGAAATGGAAATATATAGAAAATAGCACTACATTACCCTCCTCTCGTGACAACTGTAATATTTTTTATATGATAACCAATATCTGACACCAAGAATGTAAAAAGCTAGTGATGCATTAGGTAATGTATACTGATACTTTCTGACAACTCTTTTCATGAAAAATGAACATTAATTTTAATCTCATTTTTTTCCTTTTGCTTCTGCTGTATAGGACACCCCGGAAAGAGAAAGTTACTAAACATTATTTACTCTATTTTCTTGTTAGGAATTAGACTATATTAGGTTAAATAAATAAAGCTATATTTGATTAATATAAATCCATCCATTTGTGATTCCTACAACACTGCTCTATATTTCATCACTACATATATTTAAAAGTTAAAGCAAACCAAGGGTTTTACAAACACTTAGATATAGTATGCCAGACAGGATCTGAAGAAGAGATAATACATGCCATAAATCTTTAGTTTCCCATCCAATTTGACTTGATAAATGTGTTTTTCTTTTGCACAAGCCTCTGTGTTCAGGAAGGTCCATAGAGAGAGATGGCTAGGGGTCATTTTATCATTCTAACTCCACTCATTAATAATGTCACATTTTATTTAAAGCCAGAGTTTGTTCCAACCTGCTTTTGACATCATACCGTGTAGCTGAACCACACAGCTGTTACTCTGGAGTATTGTGTTTGAAGTTGATAATGCTGAATGTGTTACATCTCTAGAACCAGATATTCACTGAGGGAGACAGAAACACAGTAAAGGCCACTGCCATATCATTCAAGAATAAACAACAAAAATCTGATGGTTTTCATTTGTGGGTGAGGTGACCAAAAGGGAGGTTAAATAAGCAAAAAGTTCTGGGACACATTCTTCCCCCCAACGGAAATGTGCGTAGAATTAGACATCGTTAAGTCAGACCAGTGGTTAAAATAATTTCATCATCTCACTTTCCAAAATGCTAAAAGATAGAATGGAAGATTTCTGGTAAAAAACACTCAGCTACCCATGCTACTGCACCTTTTCTGATGGTTGACCTCACCGATACTGGGGGTTTGCCCTGACTAGTCTTTAATATCCAGGCACTGGTGTAATTGCATTGCTGCAGTCTCCTATAACAGATGTAACAATTTACCCTATTGGTGATTAGCACCACTGTAGATTCCTCAGGTTTCAAGTAGGATTAAACTCCATATGTTCAAATAGGAGCTTTCCCTTACTACACTAAAGTTTGCACAGGTGCAGCTAAACTGGTGGCCAGCCACTGTTGACTGTACTGAGGCCAAATGACCAGTGTAGATATGACCTTTGATTCAGAAGGAATGATGCTCTTTGAGTGCAGTAAGTGAAACGTGATGAACTTCTAAACTAATTGAAGGGAAGCTGCTGTTCAGCTGATGCTGCAAATTGCCAAGACAAATTATACGTGAGGGGACAGCTCTGAGATATTCTCCTGGAATTGCATGGCCCTCATTTATTTATTAAATAGCCATCTCTAGGACTTGACACACATGAACAAATCAGTTAAAAAATGTAAGCATTTTTATTTGACCTCATAGTCCATATTAATGATCTTTCCAACTCAGCAACTGAAAACTTCCCACTCAGGCCACAGTTCACAACTAAATACACTTCACGGAGATCACCTGGGAAAACACAATGGTCATTGCAGCATACCTATAAGTAATTAAACTTCAACTCTGGTCCTACATATTTCTCTGCTCCCAGATTCCCAGCTAGGAATATAGGAAATATTACTGTTGAACTAACTGATTTTTTGTTTGCTTCATATTTCCCAGCATTTACTCCCCATTACTGCCTTACACTAATATCCCTATTGTTTGTTTAGGACTCCTCAGCTCATTACGGCTATTTTACTCTGAAATTGTTCTTAGCGTATACATACATTCTTACAGGAAATAGATGCGTTACTTGGACACCATTGATTGATTGCACCAGCCCCAGATATCATTCCTCCCCACTCACTCTCCCTTCTCCCCAGGGAAAAGGAGGTTTTAAAGAAAAAAATATGGTTAGGAGGAGGGAGGAAAACTGAAAAATACTGCTATTTTGGTTTTCATACAACCTACTCCCCCCCCCCAAAAAAAGGTGTGTTTGTTGTTTTTTTTTATAAAAGAGGTAAAAAAGACCAACTATAGATAACTTTCTGTTAGGAAACTGAAGTAATCAAATAATTGGGCAATTTATGTGTGCAGAAATTCCATCCCGAGTGTCAGACCTGTTTGAATTAACAGAAATTTAACCGCTAAATATCGGCTTTTTAAAATGTAATCACTGTTTCGTTATTTGCCAATATCTTCACTGGTTGACCTGTGTGACCTGGTGGTCTGAGAACAGTCCTGAGATCCAGGAACTACTGAGTCATAATTCCAGCTTTGACATTGAGTCTCTGTTATCTTGGACAAGTCACTATGCTCTGTGCCTCTGTTTCCTCAGCTATACAATGGTGAGAACACTTGACTTCTTCATGAAGATTAATTAAGTAACTGTATAGACCTCTGAAGATGAAAAGTAAGATATGTAAGTGCTAGGTCAGTACATAATGAGGCAGCGCTATATATGTATAGCATGGAGAGCTGTGAGACAAGGGGGAAAAAACAGTGGCTAAGTAAAGCAGTATTGCTGAATTTGTTTTACTTTTGTCATAATTTGTTGCTATGAACATGATTTTACAAATGCATCTAAATACATCTCAACAGCTGGTTATTGCAGGTGTTCACCTTTCCATTCAAATTCCTTACACACTATGAGATTTTGTGATATATTGATAATCAAGTCCTGAAATCTACTATTTGAAATTGGAAGTTATGGTTCAAGGATGGGGTCCTGGCCACATGGAGATCAATGTCAAAACTCCCATTGACTTCCACGGGGCCAGGGAGGGACCTTCTCAGATTTCAGTGACTTCACTGGAATCATTCATTATTTAACTCACTGAGAACAGGATCAAAATGCAGTAACTTCAACCTCTATATAAAAAGCCATGTACATCTATTAAATAATAATGGGTTGAAACCTGAACGCAACAAAGCATTGGATCATATGCTTTAGATTGTCCCCTTCAGCAAAGTTAACTTAAGCACATGCTTAAGTGCTCTTTTTGAGTAGGAATGGACCAAAGTCTGAGTGTCTAATTTCCAGAATAACCTTCTCCCTCATTTCTAGAATGGAAGAATTAATACTAGTAATACACAAAGAGATTGAAACTGAGGTTCACTTTACTCTCTGTAAGGATACTGAGGTTAGATATATGAAAGGCTTTGAAATATTGACACAGTAGTTGTCAAATGACAATTCTGATTCCCCAAAGGGAAATGTTAAAAAAAAAAAGTGAAGATTTATAAATTAACAACACAGTGTCTGGAATAATTAATCCAGAAATGTCAAAATAAATACAGTAGTAACACATATTAATTATATTTAGAGATGGATGCAGGAAAGAACACAATGCTTATTGTAAAAAAAGTTACCAGTTTTGAGCTCACAACAAAGAATCAAGAAAGTTATACTTAAAATACAACCTGGTTTCAGCCTCTTGCCTCTGAAAAGCAACAAGGTCAGGGTTTGAGTTTAGAAAGAATATAGCCCCCTACTGCAGAGACACTGGCAGACTTAATTGTCTGATTACCCTCTAAACAATGAATTCTCTGATTAGTGACCCACTGACAATACAACCAAATCAGTGTGTTTATTCCAAGAGCTCCACTGTTAAGTCTGATGTTCTAAAAGCGGGAAAAATCATGAGAAATTACGGCACCACACATCTCAAATACCTTGCATACCAATGGAATAATAGTTTGGCTTGCTTATCTACAGGATATGAAAGGGTTATTTGACAACAGACGGGCTAATAAAAAGGTATCCAAAACATCCAATTTACTATCTTAATCAATCATACCACTGTTGTGCACTCTCGTATCATAAGATATTGTATTTTTGCATAATGAAATATAAAAACACTTAAAAAAATGTTTGGCCTATATCTGCCAGGAAGCTGTATGTTTGTTTCACAGTTATAGAACAGGAGGAGAATGTATTAAAATGGTATAGAACTACTGTATATGCAGAGAACAAACAAACAAAAAAGTATTGAACGCAGAATCTAATGACAAAAAGAGTGCAACAAAGCCTGTGCTCTAATTTAGATGAAAAGAAAAGAAAATTGTAAATGGCAATAAGAGAGTTAAAGGCCAGACGTATCCTCACAGAAGATAGACAACATCAGGTAACGATGGAGTTGACAATAAAAGTATCTACACTGAGTCCGTTAAATTGAAAATTGCGTAAGAAATGCACAGATTAAACCATAAGGTGTATCATATATAAAATAAGTATCCTGCCCAAGCCAAGGGCAGAGAAAAAAACTGGGTAATGCTGATTTCAGTTTTTAATTTATGTTTCAAATGCAAATTGTTTAATTATGTCTAATTGAAATGATTTATTGCCTTAAATGGTAAGGAAAAATGCCTGAATAGAAATGCAGTTTCTTAATCTTTATATTGCATATTGTTCTTTTTATTCATTTAGTTATTGTGCTGAATGCAGAAACGAGAAATGTCTGCATGTCACACCTCTTGCACATATAACTTCTCAAGGTGCACTGAATCAGGATATGAAGAGAGAGAGAGAGAAAATACCTTCTCTAGCTACAGAGCTGATTATATAAAAAGGTGAACTGCTTAAAGGTTAATTAAAATGCATTAACACACACTCTCTCCTTAAGATTTAAAACCAGGAACAGAGTAGAGATGTAGATTTAAAATATATCAGTAGACATTTAAAAAAAAAATCACTTCTTTGTTTACCTGCCAAGACCTGATTTCACAATGTGGGTGTTTATTTTGCTATGGGTGGTAGCATCACTAGCACCAAAGGACAGTGAGACTACATGCACACTGTTATGTGTTAGTAGTGGTATTGTCTCTCTTATCAGGGGGTAGCCGTGTTAGTCTGTATCTACAAAAACAACAAGGATTGTCTCTCTTGCAACACTCAATGAGCCCTAAAATCAGGTGATGGAAGGTAAAATGCCTTTCAGTACAACTTTATATAGTTGTCTAGAAAGGTTAACTATATCTATGGATGAAATCCTGAAAAGCATAGTCTGAGTAAAGGGACTTTCGTCTGAAAAAAATATTCTGGAGCACAGTGAGGCTGATAGAAATACAATGAGGCTGTGGTTCTGAAGCATAATATTCACTAGTGCCCACATTCCCTTATACCCTTTTCCCAATGTGACAGTGCAGAGGGTCACCATAATGGTTTATTCCAGAGACTGACATAGGGTGTTGAGACCTGTGCATGAGCTCCCCACAGTGCCTCTAATGAAGTCATTGGATAGCACAGTGTTTCTTCACTCTTTGGTATTTTTGCAAACATCAATTCAGAACTTGACCCTATGTTAGCAGGTATGTGACCATTCATTTTCTATGGACCTGATCCTGAATACCTAGAAATCCCATGATAACCCCTCTGTGGGGGCTCAACATCAGAACCGGATATTGACCAAACATACATAGTTATCTTTCCTGGGATTTGCATTGGCTTGTTTTACTGAAAACATCTTCAGCTTCTTGTAAAAGTAAAGCTATGAGTAGTCTTATGGAAATATCTTATAGAATTTAAGGGGTATGAAACCACTTTAATATGCTCGATGGAAATATATATATATATATATACACACACATACACATACACACACACACACATTCTATATAGAACATCTATTACCTGTCCTATCACAGAGATTATTAATGCTACAGGATGGTTAAAAAAAATCTATAGAAGGGTTATCACTTTATAATAAATCTATAGGATTTCAATGAAGGTGAAAAGCAGTTGCCCTAGCTTCTTACCCTGGGTGGATCTGACCAGACGGAAAGCAACCTGTTGGAAATATGTCATGAGGACTAACTATCCATCTAAATTCCTGCATTTGAGTTGATGCTTACAGACAAGCAAATGCTGATGTCAGAAGTTCTAAAGGCAAAATGGAGATAAACTTTTGCTATTTTTTTGTATAAGAGCAGAGCATTTTGGACTATCTATCAGCTCCTGTAACTCAAGTCTTTTTGACAGTCTATGATTTGTTGAGTCATATTACATTCTGTTGATGCTTTCTGACAAAGTCAGAAAACACCCCACTGGGAATACAACAAAAGAAGCACTCCCTTTACACAAAAGGCCAGATCAGGTAAATAGCGTGCAACTCGAGAAAACGGAGCTAAAAAACAGAATTCTCAGCTTCGACTTGTCACAGCTGGTATGCATCCAATCCAAGGACACTGGAAGATACAGAGGGGAAAAATAAAGCATGCAGCCCTGCAACTGGGGCCACTCCCCATGCTAGCATTCCTGGTCAAAGAGCCACCAAAGAGCTTAGATTGATTATATGCAAAGGGGATCCCCCTGTCATCAGCTCTCCTTTTTTTGTACCTGTATATGTAAATATTTAGTGACCTATATGGGCCACCACACAGAGGACCCTGGCCTCACATGTATCCTTGAGTAATAGCTATTTTGGGGGTAGGCCCCATGGCCCTACTTTGCAGGAGAAGTGGCTCCTTTCCCATAATAGGAAGGAACACTGTGAAGGGCCCCTCAGAGATATTTCCTGACTGTTAGCTCCCCTCTGTTTATCCACAGAAGAGAATGATGTGGGCCTCATATTTTTCACAGAAGAGGCAAAACATGTTAAGGAAAAATTAAACCCCTGAGCTGGTGTTTCTTAAAATGTATATTCTTTATTGGTTTCACAGGTGTTTATGTGAAAGGGCTCCTATATATAAGATTACTTGACCAAAACCTTATTTTTTTTTGGTACAGCTAGCTCATTCTTTTTTATTGAATCTCTTTCATCTTGGAGTGGCACACAATGCACCTGTCATCTTCTCTTATTTTATAACAAAAACTTTAAAAATATTTTTATTCTCATTAAGTGCTTTCTATTAACTTGTTTCTTTTAATAAATTCATTTAGTAACTCTGTCATTTCAGTCCCATATGCCAGAATATATGCCACATACTCTGCTGTATTGATGCAACAGAAACAATGAACGGTAACAAGCTAAGTGACACAAAATGCTATCTGACACAGAGAGCCCTCTTATTGCCAGTCCAACACACTAACAAAAAACTAAGGAGTGTATCCAGGTACAGGAGAGCAGAAATGAGCCCACTATTTCAGGAGAGGGTGTATATGGAAATACAGCACCTATGTATGATGCTCTTAAGGAAAAGCTTAATAACCAATGCAATTATTAACAAAGCACCAGTGCCAACTTTTAAAAGAGAAATAGTTTGACCAACCATACTGTAACAAATTGATTTGAAAGAGTTCTGTGTATGAGGAGCTTGGAAGCTTAAGCCCAGACTCATTATCTGTCTGCAAGTAATTGGATAGAGATGTCATGATTTATACAAGGTTCTGGAGTGTTCTGATATATATATATATTTTTTTTATTTTTCCACTTCTGATTTTTGGCCAGGATCAGAACTGGAGTGACAAAAAACTGCATAAAAAAACATGTTCTTGTAACCTATTTTAAACATACTATAGATAACTAACAGAAAGGTTTGATAAACTTAAATGCACTTGAAAACTAACAAATTCTTGAGCTAATCTATTAATAGTAATGGCCTAATGTCCCATTCTCTAATTTGCGTAGATGTATTTTCCCCTTTACATAGCATAAGTATCAATTTTGCCCAGTGTTCTATATCTGTGCCATGATTTTGAAGCTTTTTTGATCACTAATATTTAAAAAAAATAGTATCTACAAAAAACCCCATTATTTAAGACAGACAAAAACCAAAGATGTTGAGTAGAGCTACTACTTCTGATAGACTAAAGCAAGATAATAAAATGTTTCCAATTTTAGATCATAATTATGAATCAGCTTCCCTAACCTTAGTACATAGAACTATTTAGTAGTTTTGTATCAGAATAGAAATAGATCATTGATCTATGGTCTGACAGAATTCTATTTGCTCATCCATATATATTATTATTATTATTAACTATTGTATATAGAATCATTAACTATGCGTTGCTTTTTGTAGAATAAATGGAGCTATCTTTCCTCTAGAGAATCTTATATAAGTTATTATTTGTATCATGGTAGCACCAAGAGATGCCATGGTGATAGCCTCTGTATCAACACATGGCAAGAGACAGTCCCTTTACCTCAATACAGCTGTGCAAATAACTAATCTTGTGGTCACTGGCCATTGTGAAAATATAGAAAAAAAAATGTTTTGGGGTGACACAACAAGATTGTTTTTCACTCCAATATTTCTGGCAAACTGAGAAGTTTCAGGTCAAAATGTTTTTTGTTCAACCTGAAATGTTCTGTTTCATTTCCAAGTTAAAGATATTTTAAAATCAGAAAATCTAAATGTTTATTTTGACAATATTAAAAATAATAATTTTTTTACTGACATAATTTTGCAGAATAAACACAAATGCATGAAATGGTTCAGCTGCTCTGAATCTGCATTTTTTTCAGTGAAAAAAGTTTCAGCTGAAAAATTTCATCCAGCTCTAGGTCTGAAGAGTTTACAATCTTATTAGACAAGATGACAACATATGGGACACTAAGGAAAGGCAAAGTGACCTGTCTAAAGTCAGAGTCAGTGGCATAACCAGAAAGAGTACTCAACTACCCTGACTTACAAGCTAGTGCCCTTCCCATTAGACCACGCTACTCCTTCTCTTGTCACCCTGGGCCCGATTCTCTTCTCACAGGAGTTTTGTCAGTTAACTTCAATCAGCTCGCTCCTAATTTAAGTAGTTGGGGGGGGGGGGCGCACAGAGACAGAGAGAATTGGGTCCATGAACTAAAGGAACAAAACATTCTACAGAGGAGCTGGAGGAAAGGAAGAGTATATAGTTCCTTATGAAAGTCATGGATGTCTTTTGATGGCTTCTTGTTGTACATTTTCCCCAGTTTACAAGCTAAAGTTCTTGTGATTCCAATAAATTGTTAACAATGGTACACAATATTATTCACTACAAAATGTTGGACTTGGCCAAAGCTACTTAGTATGCTAACTTCAGCCAGAGATGCTCCATTGTGACCTCCATAAATGTCATTTCTTTTTTCCCCAGGGTAAAATTCCTTTCCAATGTATTTTAAGAAACATGATTCGCCTTGTAAAAGACAAACATCTGTCAGCTCCAGATTCAGGTGCCTGCTTATCACAACTTTCCATGATTTTCTGAAAGTACTGTAGCACAGACAGATAAGGTGCAGAGCCAGAATGTTAGCAGGCCCCAGATATCATGCCACCTTCAAACAAAGACAGATAATCAAGGACCAGGCATGTGATTAACCTTCAGTAGGTGTTAAACTATATATGTCTGATTTGAAAGATTATGGTTCTTTGTAAAGTCCACTAGCTGCCTAAATTTCTGCCACTGGGCATGTACACTGTCACTTAAATCCTGACACCACTGACTCTCACCTATTTCACCTTCAGGGCTTGATCTTCATATGCAAATATTTTTTGGAGGGCGGCAGAGCGGAAGAGACATGAAAATCACTTTTATTCACATAAACCTACACTGAAACTATTCAAATGTTATAAAATTACAATACACACACAAAAATATATGAATCAAAGCAAAACACATCTTAAAAGAACAGTAAATATGGATCATTAAAGCATAGTCATCAAGTTCATTCAAAATATTGTCAACACACCAAGCCAACCTGGACACTTTTCAGTCACAAGTCAACTTATAAAAGGTGTAATCAATCCACAGCTGTGCCACAATTGGTGTGTAGAATGGCCCTAGCATGTCACAGCACTGTACCCTGGCTATTGTGTTCTGGTGAGATTTCAAAATGGCTAGTTTTGCCTGACCCTGCAAAATGTTAGCCAGGCAGGAAACCAGCTGAATGTGAGCACTGTATCCCATGCCAAGAACAGGAGCTTGGAGGAACCAGTCCCAAACCTCTGAAGAGCTGCTGCAAAAACACAGAGAGGAATCTGATGGGAGCAATGTAGGGAAAAAACGAAATACTGTATCTGAGGCCAAAGAGAAGGGGCATTGCACAGACACCTCAGGGTTAATATGGTGCATTAAACAAACAATTGGTTGCTATGATGCTATGCAGGACCCTCTGCTGCAAGTCACCAGAGTGCTTAGGAAGATGAGTGCTCAACACTCTTCAAGCTGGGGACAGAGTCACTCATGAATAGGGGAATCCCCCAGGCTGTATCAGGGGGATCAGAGAGAATGGCATAATGCAGCACTTTGACACACATACCATAGAGCTGCTTCTTGGTCATGGTTGCAAAAGGAACATTCACCGAACACTTCTAGGGCAACAATCTGCCTCGTTACACAAGGATGTTGTCCACAGAAGGAGAGACAACTAGTGAGGGGAATGCAGAATTCTCCCCACAGAAGAACAATCTCTGCAAAAAACTTTCTGCAAATATTAAGCAACTCGCTGAGGGAGCACCATCTGGAATTCAGCAAGGACCTTATGCAAAAAAGTGCACAGATAAGCTTCTGGTCTGAAGAGCAAGATCTGTTGCTGACTTCCAGCTTGACCATCTAGGAACAATCAGGTGGGACAGTTTGGTCAATCCAGTCAAAGTATAGGCAGAAGACAAACTCCTGAGGGGAAAGGAGTGGGTTAAAAAACAATTGTTCTGCCAAAACCCATACTCTGAAAAATGCCTAGTCTGGCTGGACACTTTGCAGAAGTCACCAGGCATTAAAAAGACCATTACAGAATGGAAGCAAATCTAGACTCTGTATTCAATCATATGCCAATAACAATTGGCGAGAATCAAACCCATCCCTGCAGCACAACGGAAGTGAGAAAAAGCAAGGGACTTCCAGGCCAGCGGGGAGTCAAAGTACAGTAACTATTGAACTCTGCTGATTAACTCAATAAGCCCCTGGCTTCCTTCATCTAATTGCAGGAACAGCAAAGCCGGGCACAACCAGTGGTAATTGTTCCCCCCAAAATTGTTAATATGCTTCTGGATCTGGTCCAAAAGGGGGGAAGGTCCAGATACACTAGGCGGTGCCACATTATCAAGGAGCAAGACTGGGGCAATCAAAATCCATCCTCTAAAAGAAAGTTCAGGAAGGAGCCAGCGCCATTTCTGCAGGTGGCCTTGCACCTTCTCCTGAGCCCCCTCCCAGTAAGATTGAATTGCTCCTAACGCAAACAGAAGATGCCTGTTCATGCAATGCAAGTACAATGCAAAGCACAAAGTGCCTGCACGTCATTGTTTGACATGATAAAAAACGAGATATCAACACCATAGTCTGGCAGACAAACTGAGTAAACAGCCATCATCCCTGGCACCGAATGGCCAGTCCAACGGCTTCTGCATAGGTGCAGGAATGGCTTCAAACAAATAGCTTACAGCATCCCAGTCAGAGGACACCTGACCAATGCCTCTGCAAACCTGGAAGCAGTGGCCAAGACCCCTGTTAATCTTTAGTGTGCTAAAAAATGTTATGGTACGGTGAAGAAATACAAGAGGAGAATACTGGCCCAACACTGAAAGCTTCTAATATTTTTAAAAGAGAACGATGGTTAACTCTATCAAAGGCTTTCTCCTGATCCATTGAAAAAAGACCTCCTTGCCAATTAAAGTTTGCCAACAGTAAAAAAATCACAAATTAAAAACAAATCATCAAAAATAAAGTGGTTTGACCATGGTGTGTCAGTGTGTCCAGATAGTCCTTCATCCAGTTAGCTAAGGCCTAGATAAAAATCTTATAATTAGAACAGAGAAGAGAAATAAGTCTCCAATTCTGTAAGTCACAGAGGTCCCCTTTTTCTGCGCAGCAATGAAAATTGGAAGTACTTTGAAAAAAAAAAAAGAGCTACGGGGAGGCACGTATATCTTGAACAATCCTCACACACTTCCTCATCCAGGTCAACAACTTATTGAGACGGAAATGTTTCCTATGATCAACCAAGGTCTCTCTCAAGACAAGAGCAGCTGAATAAACAAAGCAATCTACATCAGGGAGATAAGCCTCAGCCTCTACTCCCTACTTCTCTTTAGTGCTATCCAAAAAGTCACTTATGTCTTTCAAATTGTACCCACTCTTCCTATATAGCTGACCAGCTGGGACATCAGGAATCAGAGATTGTCATCCTCTCCATCTCACTCAGACTCCACCAGCTCAGAAGAACATTCTTGTAATTCACAAAGGAGAGAGATTCAGCAGGAGCAGCTGGCATAGCTATTTTCCCAAGAGTTGTAGGCAGTATAGCCCCAGGCCGAGACCTGCATCATCTCTGCAGCGTGCAGAAAAGGGGGATTGAGTACTTTCCAAACCCAGGGGAAGAGAGTACCCCACACGGAGCTCCAGGCATGGAGATAGCAACAGCATAACATTACCCTCATTCTTAAGGCATACAGCTCCATTCTCAGTCACCACCAGCAGCTCAAGGGCCCCAGGATCTTAGCTCTTTTAGAAACAGTCCTACAGAAACCTCTTGTTGGTCTGTTCCTCACTCCCATCTTTAGAACATGTCTCTGCTTCCTTTGCAGAAAGGTGCTCCTAAACATCCAGGACTTGCTTCAATACAGGCACGAGTGATGAGGTCACAAGAGAGGGTTCCTGGGGGGTGGGCGGAGGAGGCTGCTCCCTAGACAACGGCCAACCACATATGGTGAGGGCGGAATAGAGCCTGCATCTGCATTGCCAGATTCTGTTTCCTGCTGGTCCCTTAATGCCCAGCCCCCTCCCATTACCCTGGGGTCTCACATTCTTACCAGTGACCCCAAGACAGAAGTGCTTGGGCAGGAACCACTCAAATGACCCAGGTCACCGCATTGGAAATATTTCATGTTTCCAGAGGTAGAAAATACTGTATAATCCACCCCCTCTATGTGCTGCTTTAAAATCAGGTTCCAGGGCTTTTCAGGGTTATTTAGAATCCCATAAACTTGGCACCAGAATTCATAATATGCCTCACACCTGGGTTCATGCAGCCTAACAGAGTCATCCTAACAGCAGAAACTACTGTCCCATAATGGGAGAGAGCAGACACTAGTCTCTTGTGATGGAAGGGGGGAACATTAGCAGCAGGAGTAAACAAGGAAATAACTTGAACAAAAGTCTCCTTGACTCAGAGTCTCCCCTGTACCAAAAAATTCACTAACTGCTCCTGGGCCAGGAAAATCACTATAGATTTAATCATTCAAGAGGCAGATTTTAGATTAGCACAGCCAATAACTTTATCTACACCCAGAAACACATCCTCTACAGTGCAGGAAACAGCTGGCACATACCAAGCCTTATGCTTGTGGGTCAAACTGCTGAACCCATCTGAAATGGTCCCCATGGAGAAAACCCCCAACACACCCCAAGGGAAAAAAAAGGGAGAAATCAACACGCCTAAAAGGAAGAAACAGCAAGTAACAAAATGAAAAACAGAAACTCATCTAATGCACACAGCACATAATGAACATAGCCTCACTCTCAGAAGCTCCCATGATTCTCACACACGTCTCTCTCTCTCTATGTAGCCTGGTGGTTAGCACGCTCACCTGGGAACAAGGAGATCCATAGTCTAGTCCAGACTCCCATGAATATTTAATTATTCATATAAAATTGAACAGTTCCAATAGGAGAGACTGAGGAAGCCCTTCCACCATTCCCAATACCCCGTTTCTGTGGTTAGAGCACTCTTCTGGGAGAGGGATACTTGGATTCAAAGCCCTGCTCTATAGAAGTCAGCGAACAGATTGGAACCTGGGTCTTCCTTATCTGAGGTATTGGTGGGGATGCATCAAGGGTAGTTGCGCCTTGTCCTTTCTTGAG
The DNA here is from genome assembly GCF_013100865.1 of Trachemys scripta elegans. NCBI lineage: Eukaryota > Metazoa > Chordata > Testudines > Emydidae > Trachemys > Trachemys scripta. The sequence goes on along the minus strand of NC_048308.1, from coordinate 51,837,729 downwards.
AAATGACTGACTTGCTTAGGAGAGGGTTCATGGCTGTGAATCCTGAGTGAAGTGCTTCCCTCCCGCCGAGAGTTAAGTCCCTTTGAAGGGTTAACAAAGCTAAAACTGGTTAAAGATGGATGTGGGTTATTTTATGACAAATATAATGATGAAACCCACTCAAGCCACAGTATTTGGACTTCATATCGGAGCAGCTGGGAAGATCAACTCCATTCCCTTTTACCTACGGTCACTGCAGCAGTCCATCCACTCCAAGAAATAGGACAGAGGTCACTGCATCTCATAAACAAGGATATGCTGCCTTCCCCTGACCTTTCCCCTTTGTGCTATTACATGCCCCTCTTGCAGGAATGCTAGGGCGATTCTTTTCTTGGCTGCACAGGAACCTCAGTGTAACCGCTCTGCCAGCAGATCCCCAGTGCATTCATAATGTGGGGCATAAGTGATGCAGAAGACCCTCACCACTACAGATTAATTTCAATTTGTATTGCCCTGAGATATTGTTTAAGAACTTTGCCTTTTACAGTCCATGGCTTTCAGTGGAGAAGCTAGTAGCAGAAGTAAAAAATTATGACATGCAAAAACAATGTGTGTTGTTTATTTTAAGTGATCTTATACATCAGGGGTCGGCAACCTCTGGCACGTGGCTCGCCTGGGTAAGTAGTTTGTTTACCTGCCATGTTGGCAGGTTCAGTTGATCACAGCTTCCACTGGCCGCGGTTCCCTGTCCCAGGCCAATGCGGGCCGCAGGATGTGCTGGCCACGGCTTCCCGCCGCCCCCCCTTGGCCTGGGATGGCGAACCGCGGCCAATGGGAGCCGCGATGGGCTGAACTTGCCGATGCGGCAGGTAAACAAACTGGCCCAGTCCGCCAGGAAGTTTACCCTGGCAAGCCACGTGCCAGAGGTTGCTGACCCGTTATACAGTAAGAAACAAAAAGTGTGCTCTCCTGTTTTCTGTGCAAAGCAAGCTATTTTATGCATTCCAGGCCATGCCAAACTTATGAACTGATTCTATCGGTGGATACAGCTACTACTTTTAGTCAAAAACCACCACATAACTTTGTAAGGAAATTATCAATCTTTAAACAAAAGTTATCCATAGTTAGTCTAGCAAAAGGATGCATCAATATTGCAAAATTATTTGTTATCTACACACATCCTATAATTCATTTAACATTTCTTTAAATTGATGGAAGCTAAATTTCAAATTTGACGTAGAACTCCATGTATTCAAGTACTCATTGTAAGAAAACAAGGAGTCTGGTGGCACCTTAAAGACTAACAGATTTATTTGGGCATAAGCTTTCGTGGGTAAAAACTTTCACTCCATGCGTCTGAAGAAGTGAGTTTTTTACCCACGAAAGCTTATGCCCAAATAAATCTGTTAGTCTTTAAGGTGCCACCAGACTTCTTCTTGTCTTTGTAGATACAGACTAACACGGCTACCCCCTGATCATTGTAAGAAAGGCAGAGAATGACTCAAGTTTGTAAACAAGACAAAGATTCAGAGACATTACAATTTTTTGTCTTAACCCCACAAATCTATCCAGTTTACTGGATAGTCTTAAGGTAAAATTCTGGCCCCACTGATGTCAATGGCAAAAAACCTCACATTTTGATTTGCTTTAAAAGTGCTACTTGCCTAGAGTCTCCCTCTTTTAAAAGGTTTTTAAATCAGACGCACTGAAAGCATATCTGTCAAAATCCTAACCAGGGAATGTGTGCCAAAATGTGTTTGTGGGGAAACAGTTCAATATATATAGAAAACACTATTTTGTATCCATGCAAATATGGAACCTGTTTTCACAAAATATAGTGAATTACTTGGGGGGAAAAAATGGAAGACCTGGGTAAAATAAGTAGTAGTAATTGGGACAGAAGGAATTACCATTACTAGATATTCCCAGATAAAATCTATGTTAAACTGGAGTTAAGGTTGAGTACATATCTGTGACGTTGTGCAGTCTATATGGTTTTATAAAAACTAGATAATAAGTCAATATAATGTAACTGAGATAGTTTTAGAGAAAATACGGTAATAAGTGAATGTAACGTAACTGGGATATGCTTCATGCAAAAGGTCTCTTGTAAGGTATCATTACAAAGCTTATAATCTACTGAGTATGATCATCTGATTTGTATAAATGTACCACTCTTGTATCTAAAACTAGAAATATAAAATGTAACTCTGAGGGCCTATTGTAATTGTGTAAAGTGTGGACCATTAATGATGGTTTGGAATCTTGATGACTCCCATTGTCTGCAGATGGCTGTATTTACCTGTGAGTCTTCCTGTATATGTGTGTGCTGGCAAGTAAGTAATTATGTCTTGCAGTGACATGTGATCATGTCACCTGAACTGGAATCCATCTTTAACCTGGTGCTTTTCCAGTGAGGGGGGTGGAAACCCAGAGAGACAAAGAGTTCCCGCCTTATGCAAAAGATATATAAAGGGGGGAAGAGAACAGAGAGAGAGAGAGGAGCCATCATGAAGAATCCCCTAGCTACCACCTGAGCTGCAACAAGAGCTGTACCGGGGAAAGAATTGTGCCCAGGCCTGGAAGGTGTCCAGTCTGAGAAAAAACGTACTGAAGCATCTCTGACGGTGAGATTATCTGTATTCAGTTTGATTAGGCATAGATTTGCGCATTTTATTTTATTTTGCTTGGTGACTTACTTTGTTCTGTCTGTTACTACTTTGAACCACTTAAATCCTACTGTCTGTATTTAATAAAATCACTTTCGATTTAGTAAAGAAAACCAAACATGTTAAGATATGCAATGCACAGTTAATGTACTGTGACAAAGTTCCTCCTCTATCTTGGTGGGTCCTGTGCTTATTGGTGGATTTTCTTGCCTCAGAGATTCACCATGTGGGTTGGGGAACAGCCCAGAGACCTTCTCCTCTGGAAGAACCCACAGTCCAGGTCAATTGGGAGGTTTGGGGACAACTTGGGCCTGCCCTCTACTCTGGGTTCCAGCCCAGGGCCCTGTGGACTGCAGTTGTCTATAGTGCCTCCTGCAACAGCTGTATGACAGCTAAAACTCCCTGGGCTACTTCCCCATGGCCTCCTCCAAACACCTTCCTTAGTCTCACCACAGGACCTTCCTCCTGGTGTCTGATAATGCTTGTGCTCCTCAGACCTCCAGCAGCACAGCACCCTCTCAGCTCCTCACACTCTCACCACAAACTGAAGTGAGTTCCTTTCAAAACCCAGGTGCCCCAATTAGCCTGCCTTAATTGATTCTAGCAGCTTCTTCTTAATTGGCTCCAGGTGTCCTAATTAGCCTGCCTGCCTTAACTGTTTCTAACAGGTTCCTGATTACTCTAGTGCAGCCCCTTCTCTGGTCAGTCAGGGAACAGAAAACTACTCAACCAATGACCAGTATATTTGCCCTCTACCAGACTCCTGTATCCCACTGGTCTGGGTCTATCACAGTACCTAAACAACCTGTACTGATGTCCTGCAAGAACAGTACAATTATTACTGCATAATATTTTTGAAATCCCAGATTAGATCATACTGATTCTAAGGCATTTTATTTAAAAACAAATCCCTCTGTGGCATCACTAGGCTGGCAGAGGCCATCATCTTCCCTGAGGAAGGCTGGTGTCACTCATACAGAGAATAATAGGAGATAGCAGTCATTTTGAAAGAGGGACAGTTCTTTGTGATGTCCCCTGAAGTAGAACAGTATTTGTCTGGCTCTGCTAAAAGAGAAACTTTCAATTATGAATAATGACAAAAATCCTAAAAAAAAATATTTTAAACACATCTTGAAATGTATCCACTGCCACAAGTTTGCTGTGAGTTAACTGTATGGGAAGTTTGAAGAGTCTTCATTGGTCCATTAAGATAATTCAGGACAAAAATTGGTCTGACACAGGGTCCTAAATTTCTTTAAGGAACCATTTTAAAATTAATTTAAATAGATAATGGCTTTATTTGTAAATTCTCAGAAAACACTCTCTGGACACGTAATGACAGTTGTGTAATTTTATGAAGGATACAATATAATCTTCTCACATAAACAAAGTGCTTAAAATCCTCCTTTAAGTACAAAAGGACAAACTTAAAGTTATGGAAGTTCAAGCAGCACTTCTAAAACATAATAGATAAACTTATAGTAAAAACTTTGAAGATATATATTGGACCAGAACTTCAGCTAATGTACATTGGTGTCACTCCCCTCCACATTTGTTTTGAATGCTACCATGTATAATTTTAATCTTTCTTCAACTTTTTCTTTTGGTCTTTTCCTAGACCTTTTTGTGTCTTCCCTCAATTTCTCTCTACCCCCACCAAAAAAAAGAGTCCTACATCTTTGATTCCCATGTATATTTTCTTCAATTTCACCATAAGTAAGCGTGGCAAAATCAGTCCCTTTGTTCGTTACAGCTATTATAACCGGTAAATTTAGATCTATGTCTATATTTTAAATCTTCAGATTTCAGGGGTGTACAAGTTTTGGTCCAGAACAATATGGAGTTAAGGGGAGCCAAATTAAACTGGGTTTCAATTCCATATTACCTTTCCCCCTCATCCCCATGTCTAGAAAGGGATAGTTAAATGACCTAAACATTTTAGTTGGGTCTGTCTACTCTGTACTTCTGTATTATATTAATAAGTGGGTTGGTACTTATCAGCACTGGCTGACCAAATAAATAAATGGACTGAAAAGCAGAGAGACTTCTCCTTAATTCATATGTCTATACACTATCATATTGGCTTACCTTGCAACCAGAGCTCATTTTTAGTTTAGGGTGTCAAACAAAAACCCATAACTTCTGACCCATTGTGATGGGATGTACAAGCCCCATATTGGTGAAGTAAGGGTTAAGGAGCAGCACTGGCCCCAGAAAGTCATGCCCAGCTGCCCATGCTCACAGTGGAGGTTGAGCTCAATAGGGAGCAGCTCAGCTCAGTTGGGTGGACAGAGCCATTGTGTTGTGGGCTCCTGCTGAGAAGACACTGTGGCCCCATATGGCCGGAATCAGGCCCCACTGCCGAGTCACCACAGGCCTTTCAATGGCAGAGGTTGACAATGATGAACCACAACAGAAAGGAAGACTCGACAGAGTGTCACCAGAGAGGACCCCTAGTGGAAGTCAGCAGCAAACCAGTGTCACCAGCAGAGGAACCGAATCTGGGGTAGGAAGTGGACCAGGGAGCAGGCTTAGGGGCAACCGGTCTGTTAGGCCTCACATTTTGAACTACTATTTAGCATGCCCTGGATTGGACCCCAGTGGAGAAGGGAGACCCCGGGTTCCCCTATCCCCGACTCTCATCACCGGGTTACATGGCCCAGGGTATCGTTACTGTACTCCTGGGCTTGAACATCAACCTCCTCCTCCCAAACAGACATATGAATATGTATTGGAGTAACTGATAATATTTTGCATAGTGTTTCCAATTATTTCAATGATAATGAAGTAAATATTGGTTCTTATATTTGACCTCATGAGCAGATATATGCTTGTGCTGTAACCTATTTATTCTCACGCAGTTCTTATTGGGACAAAGGGTCAAAGAACAATGAAAAAGCAATAGTTTAAAGCATTCTGTAAGCACTATATGGGGCATCTGAATCTGTGAAAATATGCAGTTATACTGTGGTTCTTTGCAACAAATATTGTTCTTAAAGGTCATTCATAATAGGGGCTTTGAGAGCATCTGTTGCTAGGAACACACGGACTGAATCTCATTATTGAAAACTATCCAAGTAGCAATCACTGTGCTTTGCTATTCATTATTCTTTCTGTTTGGCAAGAAATCTGTGCACATGTTCATCCTTCCACCAAACACTTCAGTCATTTTTCAATTTGAAAATGATGATCCTCAGCATCACCTGTTCCAACTTTTATTTGAGTTTTAGGTTTACATTGCAGAGCAGAATATTTGTTATCTTGGAGCAACTGACTTAGCAAGCATTAAATCTTCATATGATAGTCATTGAGCCCAACATTCAGGATGAGTACACTTCAAACAGCTCAGAGGTCAGTTCATTTAAGCAACCTAAAATTTGACTGCTTCTCTGGATGAAAATAATGGGCTTGATCCTGTTCACATTGAGCCTTTATTATGACACTTTCGACACTGTCTGGAACCTTACAGTGCAATGTTATGTTAAAAATGAAAATAGGAAAAAAGTTACACACACCTTTTCAAATTTCAATAAATCTTTCATTTGTAGGGTTAGAACCTAATTCTATCTTTCACAGTTGGAACAGATCCCCAAACCAGGGTATCATGGTTCATGCAGCAGCTTGTAGGCAATTTAGATTTCGTTTATTGAATGGATTAAGTGTGTGTATGAGAAATTCTAAGCCCATGGACATTTAAAACATATTAATTCCATAAAATGTTTAGCAACTAATTCAGTGTCACTTAAGAGACTTAAAATCCCCAACTCCAAAACACAACCTCAGACCCCAAAAGCCCTTCAGCAAAAATCTTGGACAACAAACATGCTAAAATTTCTGCTTGTTTGAAAGCTTTTGTCAGTTTTGCTATTATCCCTATTAGGGGGACAGAAAATCTCTCATAGCAATGAAAACTTTCAAGCCAGTTAAGAATTTTTTAGTGTGATGGCTATGAAAGGACAGCTTGCTTCTTATTTTACTGTCCAATAGAGTTGGGCTCTGTTGGACAATTGGTGAGTTCTAGGGTCAGACATCCATCAATGAAAGCATCCTGCCAACACATTGGAGACATTGAAATCTGAGCCCCATTATCTCAAGTACCCTCAGCCAAATGAGAAAAGAGACAGTTTAAGACCTTGACCATACAATGATATCTGCATGGGTTTCAGGGGGCCGTCCATATGGTGCTCACTGCAAGAACTGTGCATAAGACAGCCAGAACCCAAAATTGTCAAGGATTTTATAGATCAGCACTAGCACTGAATAAATACTGCAAAAAAAATACATAATCCATACCTACTCTGCATAGCTTTGTCCCCCTCTAGTTGTAACTGGGTGACTTACAGATTCATGGAATGTAAGCATGTATAGGGTTCATTAGCCAGTTATATCTAGGGCTAATAAACATGCTTTTTGTAGCTCAGGCAGGAGAGTCTCAGGAGTTAAGGTTCAGAGATCCCAGGTTCAATTCTAGTTGCTGATGACCCCCAGAGGATGTGAAATTATAAATATTGTATTCACTCATATGTGTGCAACCATGAACTCAGTCAGAATATTTTCATGGCTTAAAATTCAGTTTCCACAAACAATCAGATAAAGTGCTGTGCTGGACATAATTAAAACAAACACTATGTCAGTGGCATTAAGGCATCAAATCATTTCAGTGCCAGGGTATGTGTGGGGAGGGGAGAGAGGAAGAATAACAGTTCTCAATAATGTGATTGGGCAAAAATAGATACATTGGAATGTTAGTATCCTAGGCTCCTGATTTACCAGGGGCAGAGTTTATCACTGGCAAATGAAAGAGAAATTCACCAGTGAATCTCAACACCTACGGTCCATAGATTACACAAATCCCGTTTGAAACCAAAACTGCAAACAAATTTTGTTTTAATTTTCAGAGCAGCCCCTCATTACTGGACTACAGCAATGACATTTACATTTGTGGCAGTTGCAATGGTAACAGCAGTGGATTGACACATAAGCAGACTTTGGAATTTGAGTATTTTGTCAAAGACAAGCTGGCCTAGTACATAAACAGGATGTATTTTTTCATAGAAACAGAGTATATATTCATAGACAGCTTCTACAGCACTTTAGGAAAATTCAGGATGAAAGTGCAGTAGATTTGTCACTAATAATAAATCAGATTGGTAAATCTGGTAATTTATTGCCTCTAGCATATGCTACATAAGGAATAACCTTGTAGTTTTCGTGTTCGTAATTCTTCTTAGTTCTTTGCCATATTCCCTCTTTATGTTACTGAAGACATTTATTATAATTTTACTGACAATAGCAGGAAAGACAAATTTGCTATTGTACGTGTGAGATGTAGAGATCAACAGTACAATCATTCTCAATTACTAAATTTTTCAACATAGTGTACACTTATGTAAACTACAATCAACACTTTCAGAGGTAAAGTTGTTAAATACTTTACTAGTGTTTCCCTAGTTTTGTATATACATATTTTCTTTAAGCCTCTAGCTGTCAAAAAACACAACTGGTACTCATAAAAACAGATGCAAAAAAAAAAAAAAGTAAAACTAAACAGAGAGGAGAGAGAATTATATATCCTTAGGTCATATTTGCCATTGCCTTCTTGTGTCATCATTCACCATAGTGTAAAGGGATGTAGAACACTCCCATTTTGCACTGATGTAAATGAATACAAAAGAGCAACATATAATCTGGTTCTTAATCCTGAACAGACACTCACAGCCTATCAGTAACAGAGTAAAGTCCATTGGAAAACTACTACAGTAGCCATTACATAGTCAGCATTTACCAAGTCACTAAACAGTGCTACGGGCCATACCAAAGTTGTCCACTACACTTACAATAAGAGATAGCCAACAACTCTGTAGATGTTGGCAAATGTTCAACATTTTAAATGATTTTTTCCATAGGTAGGAAGGTGACACATATACTCCCCCTATGCTTAGTTCTAATCTGTTTTATTGGGTTCACTTTCATAGTATTAAGAGCCAGACTCAAGAGATTTCACAACCATATTTTTTAAATGCTCTAAATACACAACTGGGGATAGATTTTTCAAAAGAGCTCGGCCATCTCCATGCTGAGCTTTTTTGAAGATCTGGACCTTATTCAGCTGTTAATGCATGTGCCAAGGTCTATAGGAAGGAAGACAGAAAAACAGGAAAGATAGAAATCAATAAATCAGGCCTTAAATCCACCAAGCTCGGACACCCAAAAAGAGAGAGAGAGAAGCAAACATCATGAAGAACAGCATTCAGTGAAGTTTCTGTTTTCTAACATTTAAATTTAACCAAAAGAAAAATGTTTAATATTGCATATGTTCAATCTTAAATGGCAAACATTGTACATTTCTTTATTCCAGGGCATAATATGGCATGATAACTTATCAACGGTTATTAAAAATGCTGCCGGGTGCAAAAGTGTTATCTTCTGAACACATGTTGATTTATGCCCTGATTATGAAGGCATTAATGGTGTCAGGGTTGCTTATATCGTATGAACCTTGTAGAGCTGGCAAATAGCCAAATTACATACTATTTACTTCATTTGCAATTTCCACAAGCAGAAATGTTTGCTTAAAGGAACACAAGGAGAGGAACTGAAAAATCAACACAAGTGGAACTGTAGTGCGCTATTCAACAGAGATTAATTCTGCCTTCCAACCATACAAATTCATTGCCACTCCTTTGTTAATCTTTTTCATGCCACATCTTCCAGTGCCCTCTATGTATTTATCAGAGTGCTACTGTAAGCCACATGCTTTATATTGCAGCATTTGACTTTGTTTCTCCAGGGGAAAAGGAGAGAGGCAGTGGGAAGGACAGCTGGATCACAGTTGGATATTCTGAGTCTTTGCACACTTGCAGAGAGTAAGGCAGGGCAACTCAGATAGAAGGACCCAGGGACATCCAGAACAGGGCATGGCAGTTATTAGACATCCTCAGCCCCTGTTTGAGGCTGTGTTTTCATTGTTGGCAACCCACCTGGTAGGTCATGTACTAGTTATCCTCTGAGAGCTGAGCCAGAGTGCACTGGGAAAGATTATAAATACAGATATTAAAGACAACCCTGTGATCTTAATGGCTGATTGACACAGGATCAAGAGCTGTGTCTGCTATAAGGGCTGGGTTTCAATCCTTGTAAGATGTTGGACACAGGCTACAAGTTTTGTTTCACTACCAACTGAGAGTACCACTCGGCTATTAACCCTTGGGCTGGAAAGCTGCTAGCTGTGGAGATTCCCAGACTGTTGGCTTGATGACACAGTTCTGAAGTGTTTGAAAGGACTGAGATTCTGCCATTGCTCAAGCTCTGAAGAGTCCAACTGACACACGCTACATACTGTGGTCACACGCTAAAGACTGAGAAGCCATCTCAGAGAAGATCAGGACACACACACACACACACAAATAAATAAAAGTCGTGTTGAAATGTTATATGTGAATGTTTGTAAGAGAAACAAAATGGGAATGTATGTATAAGGCACACCAGTAGATTTACTGACTATTAACTTTTAAATGAAAGTTATTCATAGTATTCCAATACTGTTATCAATGTTCCTATTAAATACTATTAACAATGTTTTAGACTGTTTACAATGTGTTTTGTGTGCACTAAATGTTTGTTTTACTAAGAAAGTTTATGGTACTCTCTTTGAAAATTGACCCAGAATTATTAATACCCATTTATCAGGGTTTTATAGGTAAAACCACCACTAAGGTTTAATTTTGTTGTAGTGCTTTCTGAAAAAGTACTGAAAAGACAGAACTTTGCTTGTGCTTCTGCAAAGAATTAAGCTGAAGTTCTGGAAAAAGGGGAGTGTATAGTTTTACACAATATTGCCTGACCATGCCCTGGTCCTGTTTAAACTACAATTGGTAACTATTGCCAATTTCTAAATTATAAAGAATAGAAATTTTAAATAAAGAATATAAGTTTATTGAAAAAATTGAAATTATTTTTATTCTGACACAGAATGCAATAGTAAGATTTCAAAATTTTCCAGACAATGAAAGATTCTTATAAAGGTTGTCAAAAGGAAAAAGAAAATTGACATTCTCCATTTGAAATGTATGATTTTTGGTGTGTGGTTATTTATTTTTGTTTTGTAATTGGGAATCAAATTGAATCAATATTGATCTGGAATGAGAAGTCCAAGAGTGGCCATCTTGAGTATATAGCTCATTGTATCAATGTGTGAGAAAGGAAAGGCATGTTTCCCCTGCCACACACACACACACACACACACACACACACACAAATCTAAACCACACACAAAGAAATATCCCTCCTCTCCCACCCCCCCCCATAATGCAGTAGAAGGGCGGGGAACATGAAGGAGGTGATGCTAGGGCAAAATGGTTCCATGCTCTTGGCAGCTGAGGTGCAGCAGAAGACTTGGCTTCCTGCAATCATTGCATAGTAGTAGAATGGGAAAAGAGAATTTGCATATTATTGGGGGGGCACTCAGAAGAGTGTGTGTGTGTGTGTGTGTGTGTGTGTGTGAGAGAGAGAGAGATGGTGGGGAAGATTGAAAGAACCCCAAGAAGTCCCCATTTCTCTACCACTAGTGTTGTAAAGACTAGCTTAGAGATGGGCTTAAGCTACAGCCATACCTAAACTGAGGTGTTTGTGGAGCATGATGCTAGACTCTTACTCAGGATCCTGAGATAAGTTTTGTCCTTATTCCATACGTCTGTTGTCAGTCCAGCCAACAATGTTCAACCTAGAGAACAGAAATCTCATCCTGATTTGCATCTGGATTTTGCAGTCGGGTCCATTGTTAAATAGAATACCATTCACAACAATAATGGCTAAAGGTATTCTGTAGAAAGTGAAGCATGGGGCAATGATAGAAAGCTATTTGGCTGGAGACAAGGACTCTCCTTACATCATAAGGGGAGTGTCCCTTTTTAATGAATCCAGTCTAATGTTTATTAGTTACTGATCTATCTAGGTGCTGTATTTATATGACCCATGCCTCTTACCATGTGACTGCAGTATTTGAGCACCTCCCAAAATTTAAAAAAGATTGAGACAACATCTCATTCTTCCTTGGCCCATGAGTAGGGGGAAGTCTGAATAGTGTAGATTTTCTTGTGTGTGGAACTGTATCAAAATGTCAGTCTGTCAAAAGTCTTACTACAGTATCAGCAGATGGAAGAAAGACTTTAAGTGAGCCACATGGACCCTGATTTTTTTTTTTTTTAAATACACGCACAAAAAACACCTTCCCTTTTATATCTTGCAGAGCTCCTACGGATTTTACTTTGTTATATCATCTGAGGATTTGATTCATAACATCTTTAAATTTATTTGTAAGTGTTTATGGTTAGTCCATTGGGATGGGGAAATCTATGGGGCCTTTAATTGCTCTGAACTTCAGCAGCTTACATTTCTCTAACACTTTCATAGCTTTTTCCAGAATTTTGGACAGGTTGATATTTAGCTATTCCCCAAATGTATTTGGACTACTGATCAGAGGACAAGAATTCTTATAATGAAACTTTCTGTTAATGAGAGTTTCTTGAATTATGGTTTAATACAGAGCATGGCCCAAAAACCAAAAAGCCAGCGTATTTCACTTCCTTTGTCCCTGCACCAATATGCTAACAGGGGAGAAAGAAGTTTGGCCTTTTGTGCATATGCCAATTAGAGAACAGGAACTTCAAGGGATCTCTAACAACTGACCACTTATAAGGTTTAGATTTCCTGACATGACGATTTTAGGGAGTCTCTCTCCAGCTCCTATCCATCTTTAGAGAGCCAATGCTGGCAAAGCAGGGACAGCTGAAGTTGACTTCCTGGTCCCATAATTGGGCAGTCTCACAAGGGTACAAGATATAGGGTCTTTGGAGATTGCAGAGTGGCTATGTCAGTTATGGTAAAACCAGCACTTCCAAACGAACCTGCAGGAGATGATATACTGTCTGCCAGACTCTTCAAACCAAGCCATGCAGGGCTCATGCAGCTGTCACTGAAAGGCCCTAAAAATCAGAAAGCTGCTTGTGTGGAGCTCCGCATCAGACCATAGACATGCAAAGCTGCAGTACAGAACCACACTTGACCAGTCCAAATAATGTGAATATTTGCTAAGGAAGAATAGCTTTCAGTATACTACTTATTCCAGGGAAATTAAGAACAACATGAATGGATATCTGTAGCCCTTAACACAGGTGGGACTGCTGTAGATGTAACCCAACTCTTTCATGTATGCACCAGTGTTATGGTCTTTGAAAAATAGGTAAACAGGAAAGGGAAAAAAAATGGCAGTTTGCAGCTCTCTGACTTCAAGTTTTGCTGTGGACTTAAATATTTAGATGAAGATGTGGAGATAAGTAGATGGCAGAAAACAGGGATAGACAACATTTTTTGTTTGCTTTTTATGAGGAAGAACCACAGTCCAACTGACCAGGGAGGTTAAAACTTTAGTCTGGTGGCCAGTTCCTTGTGTAATAGTTTTTAATGGGACATAGACACCTGAAGAGAACTAGCTATAATCCTTCTGAGCAAGTTCACTGAAAAGATAAACACTTCTGGGTAGCAGAAGTGGAGAGAAAATCCAGAGCGGTCATAATATTGGAGTGTTCGGAGCTTCAACCCTCAGAGGAGACAAAAAGAATTAGATACCAAGGGTACAACTACATTTTTATATAGTGTAGGGATTCAGAGGTTTTTAAATGGTGTCTGTCACGGAGTGCTGCCTCTTCACACCTAAATACAATGAAAATATATTCTTTTATTTTAAACTAAAGAGAGAAAAATAACCATGCAGAAAGCTCTAAGTACTCTAGCAGTGCCTTGAACTCACAGTTGCATAATTGTCACCACCAAATAGTGGTAAGACTCTGATTCAGGACATCATTAAGCATATGTTTACATCTAAGCTGTAAATGAAAGGTGGCTTTTCAATCAAAACAAGTTTTTAGTTGGTGGACACTAATTTTGGCCATGTATATCACATTTTGGGGAAAATGGGAAACCAAAAACTGAAAATTTGTAGGGAATTTATTTATTTATTTATTAAAACTACATGAAAAACCTTTGGGATTTTTTCTCCTTATGTAAAATTAAGGAGTTTTCCCTTCAAAACATTCATTAAAATAATTGGCTTTTTGGACAAGTTGTACTGACATCATCAATGGAACTTGAAGTTGCTTAAGTTTTGTCATTATTTAGGATGATCTCCTAAAATCATCACATACAAATAACCGCTTAATTCACTCACAACAATGAAAACCCAGCCAACAATTTTCACTCCACAGAAATATATCTTCTAAAGTCATTAATTTCAGGCTATTTTGGACTGAGGGCAAGGCAAGTTCCAGAGGTCCTCACAGGGAATGAGCTGGTAGCAACCTATTCTTTTTATAATGAGGAAGAACCCAGCTTGAGGTCCTCTGCTGACCACAGCTGTGGCAGTGTATCACAGAGAATATCCAGGAGCGGTGCCAGGGTTTTTGGTGCCCTAGGCGGGGAGTCCTTCCATGCTCCTGGTCATCGTCAGCAATTCTCTAGGGGGTTGCGGTCCTTCCGTGCTCCCAGTCTTCAGGGCACTTCGGCGGCGGGTCCTGGAGCGAGTGAAGAACTGCCTAGGTAGCCTAAATGGAAGCGCTGGCCCTGAGAATATCCCTACCCAAAAAATGTGGAAAAAAAAAAAGGTGAAAATAGTGTGTTTTTAAACTTCATTTCTTATTCCCCTTTCCATCACAACAACAAACCACCACAAATCCCATACCAAACCAAAAAAAACCAACCCCAACAACCCAAAACCATTATTCTTTCCAATTTCGCTGTAGAAGTTATTAGCAGTGAATATAATTGTATTTCTATTGCACATTTCTATTGCCAGAGCTTGTCTACCATAAATTATAATGCTCTAATTAGACATAAGCTACGGTGTACTATATGAAAACAAAAATGGCAATGTTATCATGAAAACAAAGGAAAGATGGAGGGATAGCTTAATGAAAAATATTCTCTGGTGATCTTTTTAATCTCTCCACCTGCTTTCCTCTGAGTGGTGACCAAGTAGAACAGTAGACTTTATTTTATTTATTATTTTGGATTCTTGCAGAGAAGTTATAAAGGGAACAAGGAATATTTATTAATGTTTGCAAATGTTATTCATTATTGATTTTTTTCTCGTTGGTGTAGAAATGGACATCTGACTACTACAAAAGTGTAAAATGTAGCATTTATTGTTTCATCTACTACAGCTAGATTATATTTTGACTAACAACTGTTTTTTGATTTCTGTTTGACTGTTAATTTGAATTTATGTATTTGTTATGCTGTCCAAGGTACTCATTTTATCAGCAAAACCATAGATTAACATCATATAAACCAAGTTACACTGTGTACAGATCCTTCTATTTTAAATTCCTATTCTGTATTTCTAAACAGCTATTAGCCAAGCCTGCTTTATATCTACAGACTTGAAATGAACCTCAACAGAAAGAATTCAGGAAATTTTAGTTACTAAAATTATTATTAAAAGAAAGTGTGTCAAACTGCCTGGAAATAATTAAAATTAACTGTAGTAGTATAACCTTCTCAAAGCTAACAGTATTGAAAAAAAATCAACACAGAAAGAGAACAAAAACTGAAGTTAAAATAGCCTTTGGATTCTCTCAGTTTAGTAGACATTTGGTTCTCACAATTTAGTGAATCTGCAATTCCTGGATTAAAATCTAAGTGGAGATCTGTTAAATGTAATCCTAATCGACACCATAACAGTCATAGACTAATAGAAATGTAGGGCAGGAAGGGACATTGAGAGTAGGGTTACCATTTGTCCGGATTCCCCCGGACATGTCTGGCTTTTGAGTTAAAAATAGCGTCCGGGGGGAATTTGTCAATGTCCAGACTTCCCCCCCATGCAGAGCGTGCGCGGCTTACAGGGCAGCCGGCCGGATCGTGCCACTTGCACGGGCTCCGGCAGCCAGAGCCCTTCCTTCACTTCCCCCTCCTCTCCCCTGAAACTTGAGACCAGTCCCCTCCTCTCTCTCTCTCCCTCCCCCCCCGCGCCCTGCATTCGCAGATCGCCGGCCGGCCATTCGCCCCAGCCTCCGGCAGTCTGGAGCTCCGACCCTGCTCCCCTCCTCCGCTTCCGAGCGCGCTGCTCTGCAGCACAGTAAGGGGGCCGGGGGTCAAAGAAGCGGCGGGGAGGTTCGGGGGGGGGGTAGTCAAGAGACAGGG
>NC_048308.1:51798262-51816932 GCF_013100865.1 Trachemys scripta elegans | reverse complement strand
GGAGCAGAGGGGTTTAGATGGGTCAGGAGTAATGGGGGGGGCTGTCAGGGGGTGTGGATAAGGGTTGGGGCAGTCAGGGGACAGGTAGGGGGTACGGTCCTAGGGGTCCAGTTAGGATGTGGGGAAGGTCTCAGGAGGGGGCAGTCAGGGAGGCTTAGGGAGGGGGTGGAGTCCTGGGGGGCAGTTAGGGGCAGGGGTCCCAGGAGGGCGCAGTCAGGGGACAAGAAGTGGGGGGAAGGGTTGGAGGTTCTGAGGGGCAGGAAGTGGGAGGGAGTGGAAGGGGCAGGGGCGGGGCTAGGACAGGACGGGGGCGGGGCTCGGGCGGGGCTCCTCCTGTCCTCTTTTTTGGTTGTTGAAATATGGTAACCCTAATTGAGAGGTCATCTAGTCCAGACTCTTGTGTTGAGGCAGTATGCCTAGACCATCCCATGCTATACCTAAATGTCTACAACTGAAAGGGAGTGCATGGATAAGTAAGGTATTTGACAGAGATGGTCAGTTTTCATTTGATCCATCTCCCAAACTTTGGGGTGTTTAAAATTCAAATACCCATATTTTGTATCTTGAGCCAATCCCTAATAGTTGAGCACTGCTTGTGGCATTCGCAAGTGCTAAATTGGTGTTGCTTTAGTAACTCATAAATCTACTGTCTGAGAACAGGAAAAACGGGGAGGTGGGGGGTAAATATTACAAAAATCAAAATAAATACATTGAATCATTAACAACTCCAAAATGTATTATAATAAATGTAACCTTTATGTTCAAGTGTTCCCAATTAATGTTATGCTGTAAAAGATAATGGTTCAATAAAACCCAAATTAGTTTTCAGGTTCAAGCCTCTCAGTCAGTTACAGAACATTTAGTTAGTATAGAACCATGAGGCAAAAGTATGAAAGATACAACCAAACTTTTTTAATAATGAAAAATAATTAGTAATAGCATGCCTGTTTGCTTAACTACTTATGCAATTACTACTATTGTACTCGCACTCAAATATGAAATGGTGTATCAATGGGTGATCAGTCCACTGACATCAGAATGAAGTGCAATCTTATAATCCTGGAACCTAACCATACACTTTGGAACTTTCACTGCAATTTAACAAAATTGCTCCATTATAACATTAATTCAAGTTAAACTGCCCTCAACGATAATTATATTTCTTGCACCTTCTGATTGGCTCTTTATATTTTACACATAATTTAAATTAACATCTGCACCAATGTCCTTCTCATACTATCAATATAGATAGTGCATGGTTAGAACATTCTCAAAAACACTCATTATAAACCTCCAAAACATAAAATGGTAAAATAACTCAGAGTCATATCCTTACTAACTCTTACTTTCCCAAAACACTGTCTCTCCAACTTACCTTTAAGTTTTCTCACACTAGCAACTTCTATTTCCCATACTGCTCTATACTTAGACTTAGGCCCAAAAAACTTATTTCTTAACCCAAACCATCCTATAGGCTGCACAAGGAGACATTTCGATGACATGCAAGAGCAAGGTCTGAAATGCTGCCATCCTATACAACTCTGCATGAAAGAGTTCTATCAACTGACATGGCCCCCATCATTGCAAGCAAACAATACATGTTTCAGTATAGCCATATGTAAAGTCATACATCTCAGAACAAAGAATGCAGATCATACTTACAGGATGGGGGATTCTATCCTGGGAAGAAGTGATGCTGAAAAATACTTGGGCATCATGGTGGGGAATGAGCTGAACATGAGCTCCTAATGTGTTGCTGTGGCCAAAAGGGCTAATGAGATCCCGAAGATGTATAAACAGAGTACGGAGTATCAGTAGAGAGTTGATTTTACTTCTATATTTTGGCTGGTGCAACTGCTGCTGAAATATTGTGTCTAGTAATGTCCACAATTCAAGAAGGATACCGATAAATTGGAGAGAGTCCAGAGAATGATTAAAGGACTCAAGGATGTCAATCTATTGATCTTAACAAAGAGAAGGTTAAGTGGGTTTTTAACCGTCTATATGTATCTGTATAGGGAACAGAAATTTGATAATAAAGGGCTTTTCAAACTAGCAGTCAAAGACATAAGATTTAATAGCTGAAGTGGACTCTAATCACATTCAGACTAGAAATAAGGCACAAGTTTTTGTTTTTAAACAGTGAGGGTAATTAACCAGTGGAACAACTTACCAAGGGCTGTGGTGGATTTTCCACCATGGAAACATTTAGAAAAAAAAATCCAATCTGGAGTTAAAAGATATGCTCTAGTTCAAACTGGAATTAATTCATGGAAGTCTTATGGCCAATGTTATGCAGGTCAGAAGAAATAATCACAGAGATTCCCCTGGCCCTATAGTCTATTCATCCCCTACCCATTTGTTATCTGATTTGAGACTAAGCAGGATGCATAGAAGGTGCACGTTTGTCCTCAGTTCTCTCACATCTCTCATTCCTTTCATCTTCCTTCATTCTGCATATTTATTCCCTCTTTCACTTGTGTCTGCTTTCTACACAAAAACTGTCTTTCTGAAGAAATACAAAATGGATGAAAGGCCATCTCCAGAATCAGAGGGGTAGCCATGTTAGTCTGTATCCACAAAAACAACGAGGAGTCCTGTGGCACCTTAAAAAGACTAACAAATTTATTTGGGCATAAGCTTTCGTGGGTAAAAAACCCACTTACCCACGAAAGCTTATGCCCAAATAAATCTGTTAGTCTTTAAGGTGCCACCGGACTCCTGGTCATTTTCCAGAATGAATTCTCACATGAAAGGGACTATATTAATTATGGATAGAGCTTGGGCAATCGCTATGCATTTCCATCTCTGAGAAGAGTGCCCAGTTATAGTGCTGGAGGGTAACTTACTTTGGCTGAGAAAACCATTTATCTTTTTGTTCTGTATACATTGTTGTCAGGGCCGGCTCCAGGCACCAGCTTAACAAGCAGGTGCTTGGGGCGGCCGAGGAAGAGGGGTGGCACCTGGAGGCAATTCAGGTGGCAGTTCCCTCACTCCCTCTAGGAGCGAAGGACCTGCTATTGAACTGCCGCCGCCGATCACGGGTCCCTTCCCCCCGCCCCCCATTGCCACCGCCGATCGCAGGTTTTTTTTTGTTTTGTTGGGTTTTTTTTGCTTGGGGCGGCAGAAATGCTGGAGCTGGCTCTGATTGTTGTATGCCTGTCTATGTCATTGTTTTATTTACTCATTTGCCATCTGTAATCACAGATTCTAGTAATATTCATACGAATAGTTCACGATGCACCCCAAAATCTGGATATGGGACTGTTATTTACAACTTTGCACTCCCCGATTCACATGGCAGTGTGACAGGAGAGTGTAGATCAATCAAGGCTCTACTTCAGAGCTACCATGTTTTAAATGGATTTAGCTGCCAGATGCTGAACAGCTATCATTTAGAATGGAGCTCATCCTTCAAGATCCAGGTAGAGCTGCAGGCCTGTAGCATAGTAGCCAATTGAATGTCAAAGTTATTTAAAGATACCTGTAAATGACTACTCATGTACTTAAAGGCAAGTGTGCACTTAAGTGCTTTGCAGGATTGAGACCTCAGCAGGCTCAGTCTTTACTAGAAGAAAAATGTTCTGTTATTTCATGGAAGATCATAATTAACTGCATAACAAGGATTTTACCAGGAGCACCACAAGGCAGGTAATCATTCCAGTTGTAACCTTAGAGTGTGAATAATTTGCTGACAAGCTGTATTAACTCAGTACAAAGATTAACAGCATTTGCTTAAGCATCATATTCAGAGGAAACGTACCTTACCAGCTATCAGGATTCAACTAGTTGCAAAGCAAAATCTTGTCCTTAAGTGTGTTGTTGAGATCACAGAGGATTTTATGGCAGTTCTTGGTAATGGTACCATTTGACAACTACACCAGAATAACGTGCATAGTGGCTGAATGAACTACACTATCCATGATTTCTATTGTATTGCTCTCTTTCTTTCTTTTTCCTAGATGGAAACTTCAATTCATATCAGGATGTCAAATGGCAATGAACATAGGTTGCATTCTGTTTCCCTTATCTTCTGATCAACTGCTCCACAACATCATGTTTTAGGCTACTAAGATGATATATATCACAGTGAGGCACATACACTGTTCAAGGTGGAATACCATATCTTTAATGCAATATGCCAAAAATTGTGATGAAGTGTGTTATGTAGCGGTCAACAGATGATCAGCTGGAAATGAGTATTGTCTTGGATCACTTAACACCTGCTGATTAGAGTAATTACTACTAGTGTCTGCTTTCTACAGAGTGATGTGCAGAGTCCATTTAGATATCTAGGAGTCAAAGCAATTTGGTGGTGTGATTGCGCTTCTAGGTGTACCTGCCTTAAGTCTTTGTACTTAACCTGATTTTCCAGTGTAAGCATTTCAATAAATCTCTCTCAATGCTGTACCTCACATGGGAGAGGGGATTAAAATGATGTGCCCATACTTGATTTAGTTGTTATACATACTGCAGTATCAGACCCCAAATTCTAAATTTTCAAGCCTGCATATGGCAAAAAACTGTGATGTCACTTTTGGTGCACCCAATAGATGCTCTGGGTTTTGTGCTTTGACGGAGCAGGGGAATAATAAATTGGTGCACTAATTTTCACTACTGTATATACCTGAATGTTATATTCAAGTAGCAAGCTGTATATCCTTCATACAGCGGTACAGAAAGTAATGGCCAAGGATAAATGAAAGGCCACCAGGCTGATGCTTGAAAGAACAACAATTCATGTTAAAAAAAATGTAATTCGAATAAAGGTTTTAAAGGTCATTTTGATTCATGGTATCACAGAAGTTAAAAATTCAGCTGAAGATAAACACAAAGGCAGTTGAATATGTCAAATGTTACCAAAATGTCAAGATGCTGCAACATTTTCTCAATCACCCAGCTGTTACTATCAAAACCAGGAAGAGGTACTTTAATAGTTATACCAAAAATATACTGCAAAAATCAAAAGGAATTTAAGTATAATCCAAATATTTTTAATAAAACAATTCCTGCAGTTAAACAAAGAAAATTTAAAATGAAGGCTCTTGCTCAGAATACATTTGTAAACTGTTCTTTGGATTACAAGGTCTTGCAGGGCAAGGAGTGCCTCTTCTCCGGGTGCACAATGGGGCTCCAATCCATACTGGGGCCTTTACAGACAGGGCCGGCTCTAGGTACCAGCAAAGCAAGCAGTTGCTTGGGGCGGCAGATTTGCAAGGGAGCTAAGATCCAACAGGGACCCCTGGGAGCTGTAGTTCCTTGGTTAGCTCCCTGCCTATAGAGCCAGCCCTGGAGCAGGAAAAGAACTACATTTCCCCCCTCCCCACCCGCACCTCCTGCTGCCCCAGCCCTGGGCTCTCCCCCAAAGAAGGAATTGAGGGACTAAATGGATGGTGCACCTCTCTATCTGAAGCCCAGCAAAGGAGGTATGTGGATCCCACTAGAATTTAAAATGAAAAGTAAGGGAGGGGAGGCTCTGGACCTGGGTAGCTTTAGATACAGTACCAGACACTTAGGAGGATTTCCACTTCTGAGCCATGGAAGCAGAAATTGACTTTTCCTCTCCAGATATAGCTAATATTCAGAAAGGGAATCTAGCACCTGCCTTCCAGATTTGAACACGCTCAAAATTCAGGAGCGCTCAAGCTCAATTTGCACAGCTGTTACTTCATTTCCCCCAAATCAAATATACTGATCCACTGTAACTTGCTGTAGAAAAAGTAGAATAAATTGAGCAATAAATGCTTCCCAGTGGTTATTAGGACTGGAGTTGCTATTTTCAACAGCCATTGCTTTTTTAAGTTTTAGTTTTGTTTAAAAGAAAGACCATGATAGTGCATTCCCCATAGAAACAAAGAATGGGGCAAAAGAATAATAAAGGCACCTCAACTTTTCCTCATTTATGTAGGACAGTCTTATAATGTGCATCCAGATATCCTCCAGTCACACAAGCTGAAAATTGTTCCACTTTTCTGCAGTTCTGTAACCATATTGGAACCAATCCTGTCTGTGTTCTGTGCACATCCAAAATTCCTGCTGAATGACCCGCCCTGGGAGCGAGTTACCAGTGACCCAGGGCTGGGGCAGCAGGAGGGTGCAGTTGGGAGGGGGAGAGCCCAGGGCTGGGGTGGGTGGCAGCCAAAAAATTTTTTGCTTGGGGCAGCAAAAAACATAGAGCCGGCCCTGTTTACAGATTACATAATAAGTAATAAATACTGTCATGATATAATTTCCCCCCCACTTGAGTATTATTTTTGTCCTCTCTGTGACAGTGTACCCCATAAGGCTTTATGGGGAGGAGGTGCTTATAAATGTATGTATGACATAACTGGAATATGTTTTGTGCTACCTGTGCCATGTAACATATCTCCGTAAGGGTTGGTTATGATCTACTATATCTATTCATCCTATTTGTACATATATATCATTTTCTACTCAAGGTTAAGAATATGGGCTGTATGCTTGCCTGATTTCTAAGTAAGTTTTGTGAGGCATTTGGTCAGCTTCTTTAGGAAGGAATTTGCCAGGTTAAGTACCTGATCAGGAGACACTTAGGGAACAATGCATCTTGGAATGCTCCAATCCACATGAGAAGTCTTCCTGGAGACATGCAAGATGCCATGTGGACAATGGCGTCGGCCTGCAAAGACTGAGTCATGCAGGGGCATGTGACTTGCCCAGGTGACTCCAAAACTCCATCTTGGAGCTGGGCTTTGCATAGGAGGGAGGAGGGGGGTCTCCACCCACAAGAGAGAGTCTACTTAAACCTGTGGGAGACCCCTCCATTTTGTCTTCAGCTGGCTAAAGAAGGAGCCTCTCCACCCCCCCACCCAGGATACTTGAGACTGAAACAAAGGACAGTAACTGCAGGGGGTGTGAGTGATAGCTGGACCCAGGCTAAAAGGAGATTAGCCTGTAAAAGGGAGCACTCTGGAACTGGTGAGGAAATTATCTGTATTCAGTTTGATTAGGCATAGATCTGCGCATTTTATTTTATTTTGCTTGGTGACTTACTTTGTTCTATCTGTTACTACTTTGAACCACTTAAATCCTACTGTCTGTATTTAATAAAATCACTTTTTATTTAGTAATTTACTCAGAGTATGTATTAATACCTGGGGGAGCAAACAACTGTGCATATCTCTCTATCAGTGTTATAGAGGGCAAACAATTTATGAGTTTGCCCTGCGTAGCTTTATGCAGGGTAAAACGGATTTATCTGGGTTTAGACCCCACTGGGAGTTGGGCATCTGAGTGCTAAAAACAAGCACACTACTGTGAGCTGTTTTAAGGTAAACTTGCAGCTTTGGGACAAGTGATTCAGACCCTGGATCTGTGTCTGGAGCCAAACAGGAGTGTCTGGCTCAGCAAGACAGGGTGCTGGAGTCGTGAGCTGGCAGGGAAAACAGAAGCAGGGGTAGTCTTTTGCATATCTGGTGGCAGCTCCCAAGGGGGTTTCTGTGATCCAACCCGTCACACTCTCAACCTACAGTATCTCCCTTTACTTTCACTGTAAGAACTGAGAACTGCCATGTCCCCTTTCTTTGGTGCCAAATTGTCTCTCCTCTACTGCTATGTTCTCTTGCCCCCACACCCCCTTTTATTCTGACTCCTTCCCAGACAATCCTAAAGGAATTTAATTCCATATCTCCCTCAACTCAATATGTATTTATAATCCCTCAATTACTATTCCATTGGCCTCAGTGTCTTTTAGTTTAGATAGTCAAGTTAAATAATATCCACTTCCATAAATGTTCATGATTCTACAGCCAAAACATCTGGGGACTGAAAGTTGAAGTTGTGTATAAAAAAAAAATAGCCCTCAGTGGTAGCGGTAGTGGGAGAGGGTATACTTTTTTTTTTGCCTAAAGGAAACTTGCTTTGATTTGACCAAGATATGAGCCTTTGAAAGTCTTAGATTCCAATAATCAAAACAATTAAGCACCTGCTTATCTTCAAACACATCATTAGTCCCATAGAAGTCAATAGCCTTGCTCACATGCATGAAGTTAAGCATAGACTTATGTGTTTTACTGAATCAGGCCTTTACTGAGTACATAGAGATTATTTCTTTACAAAGCACATAACAGGAGCAGTTTAGGCAGGATTTTTTTCCATTTGCATGCAAGGGAAGGAGCTTCATAGTGAAAATGGAGTGAAATACTGCTGCAGATTGGTGAAGACCCTTGAGATTGTTTGCACCTCACAACATCTGCAGGTGCTCAAACTGCGGATGTGCTCTTGCAGACCTTAAGGTATGCAGGAGGGAACATTGTACCTTGGACACTCTACAGTAGAGCTAGGCAAAGTTTTTCAGACAAAACTTTCTGAAAAAAGAAAAAAAAAAAAAGGAGATTCAGGTAGGGCCAGCTCCAAGCACCAGTGCAGGAAGTGGGTGCTTGGGATGGCCAATGGAAAGGGGCAGCACATCCGGGTCTTCGGCAGCAAGTCCCTCTCTGAGGGAAGGACCGGCCGCCAAATTGCCGCCGAAGAATGAAGCGGCGCAGTAGAGCTGCCACCGAAGTGCCGCCCATCGCGGATCTTTTTTCCCCTCCCTCTTTTGCCGCTTGGGGCAGCAAAAAAGCTGGAGCTGGCACTGGATTCAGGCTGACATACATTTGGCAAATTCAAGTAGAATTTGCCAAATTGTTTCAGTAAAACACACATACACCGAATCATTTCAGAATGAAGTGTTTTGATTTTATTTTTTGAAAGGTTAAAAAAAAATCAAAGACAATGAAACATTTCATTCAAATCAAAATGAATTAAGAAAACCCAAACAAGACAGCTTTCAGTTCACCAAAACATTTGATGTTTTGGATTCACTCAAAATATTCCTCCCTCCATCCCCAGTTTGGCCAGTGAATGAACACACACTTATTTGCAGAGCTCTAGGCTCTAGTCAAAGAAAAAAAGACTTTACAAAAAACATTGGAAAATTCAAAGCACCTCAGTGTCCCAGATACCTGTTAGAGCCTGAAAATCACTTCAATTTTCCTTTGTTTTCTATCCTTTTGGCATTTCTCATTCTGTACAGGACTAACTAAAGAAACAGTCAGTGCCACCCCTTCACCACACCTGAGCTAGCAAAGAGGTGTTGAAGTTTAGAGGTGACTGATTTATCACTGTTTTGGGACAAAGAATACGCCCCCTGCAGCAAATACTGACCCCACCGGTCCATGCCATAAGACCTGGTGAACTGGAACCAGAACACTGATATGCTACCAGGCCACTGGGCTGACTACAATCTCTTTTTATTAAAAACAATATATGTAAATACAGGGACAGTAAAATATTATATTCAGTAATAGTCAGAGATATGCTAGATGTTTAAGAATTTTGCATACTGAAATGCCCAATACTTTAGTTTGAATTTACACAGCATAATCACAGACCTTTTACAAGAGTGCCATTTGAACTAATCCATTAGCCTTGCCCAAATTAGCCCAGTTGTTTATAAGATATTAAATGCACTACAAAGCCTAACATGTTTGTTATGCTCTATAATCATAGCACCTGTTAAAAAAGCCCATTGCAGCTGTACTTCCAGCAGATTACAGGCCATTAGGCAAGTTATACAGTACCTTATTTTTATAACCTAATCTCTCTTCTTTTCACATTTGAATTTTAGGACCATAAAATGAGATCTTTTTCCCTGCCCTCAGTCCTTCACTGATTGAGATGAGGAGAATAATTTTAATATTTATGGAATGCTTGGATATAACTTGCAGTTGCTATGGTAAAATGCTGTGGTAAAATATTTCATTAACTTTTAATACAGTTTTAACACAGTCTTACCCTATTGGGACTATACCACCGCTAGATTTAAACTTTTTTCCTTCCTTTTGGACAGAAACATGAAGGGTATAAAAAGGTTCATAACATATTCTTTTTTGGTTCTTCCACTAATCACCTTTAAAAAAAAAAAAAAAAAAAAACCACACAGGTGCAAACCAACTGGTCATCTTGCTGATAACTTCAAAATATCAGAGTTCATGCATGGAATTAATCCTAGACTAACTTAGCCAAAATTTATACAATCTATTTAAAACTGACCTCATAACCAGCATGTCAGTCAGGGAGACAGAAAATATTGACTTTTACTGACATAGAATAGGTTTGTGGGTGGGACATCCCAGCAGTAGCTTTTTGCAGCTTGGATGCTGATTTATTTAGCTCTACATAAATTAAAGCAGTAGGGCCAGATTCTGATCCTCTCATTCATACCAAGTAGCAAACAACCCATTTCGTCAATAGTGCTACTTATTTCAATGCAGCTCTTCCTGGAGCAAGATACAACACAATCTGAGCAAAAGGATCAGATTCTGACCCATAAACTTTTACTTTGTTTTAAAACCACCAGGTCAAATCTACAATGGAAGAGTACCTCTCCAGTAGTACCTTTCCAGTAAGATTGCTTCAGTTTCAGATTTTAACCAATTCAGTAAAGCCATTGAAAATAACAGTTTCTCTGAAGACAATTTACAATAGTTTACAAAGCCTCCACTTTTTCATTCCCAGTGGAGGTCTCAGGACAGCTCATGAACACCTGGAACTTCCCCAAGTGTCTCACCTACTTCTCAGAAAGATTTAAACATTAATGATATGCCCACTGGGAGTAGTGCTAATTTTCCCTACATTGGACTCAGTATCCTGGTTGATACACCCCCACCACAACTAGGATGTGATTTTTAAAATTTATTTTAATCAATAAAAAGCAAGTAAGATTTATTATTATGTTTGGTTGAAGGAAAGGAATTATAGTAGTGCCAAATTATGTCAATGGAGTTCTGTATGGCACAGAGATAGTTTGTGAACAAATTGTAACATATTAAACCAACAAAGCTCAAACAGTTTTTTTTTTATTGGGGGGGGGGGGAGTTGGGTTTTTTTGAGAGAGACATTTTGCTGTCTTGAGTAGAATGCTACAATCACACAAACCAGTTTTTGGATGTCATTTACATTCCATCATCTAGTCACATCTGCTATAATCCTTGAGGGCAGTGTCTTTTTAAAGCAAATTCCATACAATGTTTCTCTTTTGTTATCCTCTATAATATTAAGAGGACTTCACTTTTAACTGCCCTTTTTGTCTCTCTTCAGGAAGGTGTACGCTAGCATGCACCATATTTAGAGCTATTATTTATTTTTGCAGTGCCTTCTGCAGTGTTATGCAAACATATGTTCAGAAAGCCAATCTACATATAATCCACTAGTGATGAATTGTTTGGGGTGTACGGCCTGCTTGGCAACTATTCCAATATTCTGCAAATAGGAAGGGGGGAAAAAAAACCCCTAAATTTACAACACTGCTCCAAAATTCATTGAGAATTATCTTTCACTAAGTAATAGAGTGAAAATAGCATCGTCAATTTAACACTGTGTGGTTGTAAACTGTATGAAATGACATCTACTTATGATCCAAATCCTTCCCTAGGTACACATTGCAAAGAGAAGCAAGTATGCTTCAAATGTATCCTTTACTGATAAGGACAGGAATCAACTAACAGGTCCAGTGCTACACCAGGGATGTACTGTTACTCTGAAAAGTCAATGCTAGCATCCTTTAGTACGGCTAACAAAGTAAGTGTTTCTGATCACAGATGTAGGCCTGAGCTTTAGAATGTCATTTACTGTACAGGAAGCGCGTCTCCCCTCCTCCCCAGGAGATCATTGTTATTCAATGGAATTCACCCTGCAAGACAAGAAATCTCTGACAAGATCAATTTTAAGTTTCCAAAAGCATACATGGCTGAAGGCATCCCTTACCTTGTAGGTCCTGCTGCTGTTGTTCCCACAGTGCCCAGTGCAATTCAGAAACAGACCCTTCTGGTGATGCTGTCATGAGCATTAGGGAGAGACCATAAGAATACATAGGTATGCTGTACAATTCCCATAAGAATTCAATGGATGGTTATTCAGAGTGCATGGCAAGTTAAACTTCATAGCTCTTCTGTACATTCACATAATCTCACTGACCAAAAGATTATTAGACTGTAAATGCCTCACATATATTTCTTCTCCAATTTGTGCCCTAGCTGCCTTAACTCCATTAATTGTTGGCTATAAGGAACATAGTAGGAGGAAAAGCCTCCCCCAGCCTGACGCTAGAAGGGAAGAAGTTAACTTATTGCTAAAGTTTCTAACAGGTTACAGCCAGACAGGGGTGGAAAGGTGGGTAATTAAGCAGGGATTCTGATGGAAGACAATCAGAACTTAAGGACTCACAGCTGGAAACCCTATAAAACTGGATCAATGGTAGGCAGAAGAAAGAAGGATATATTAACAGAAAACAGGTTAATACAGGGTTTTTTGAGGAGGCAATTTGTTTCAGGTCCTTTTTATTTATTTGTTTTAAAACCCTGTAAGGTTTCTAGAATGTTTGTTAAATCCTGTGTAAATTAAACCCCTGAAAATGCAAAACAAAAGCTTTAGGAGCAAAGTTCTCTTTGAAGGATTTTTGCTGCTAAACCAGGGTGGGCAACTGCCTACTTATTCAATGCTTGTGTTATCATTGTTCTACTTTCCTGTAGAATACATGCTACACCATAAAACAAACAAAGGAAATGTAGATCCCTCAGCCTCTTCTTATAACATTTTGTTGCTTTTCTAGTAGTTATTTTCTATGTCTCTTCTCAACTCTGGCAGCCAATACTTCATCTATGTAAGTTTATACAAAGTGGCATAAACACTTTTAGTATTACGTATGATTCCCTGTAAACACAATGCATGGATGTATTGTAGGTACGTTTGATACTTTCCCACAACATCATCACAATTCAAGCTGATATGCAGTTTGCTTGAAGATGGCACCCCAAACCCTCAATAAAGCTCAGTGCTTTCCAGATACCTGTTCCTGATTGGGAAGGTTAGCCTACTATTATAATATGTTGACATTGTTATATAGAGTCATCTGCTATTAAGACATGACAAGCATAAGGAGGAGAGTGATATGTTTAACCCTTCAAAAACGATCTGAGGCTAATTGTGATTTGCTAATTGATCCCCCTGCAGTAAGATTCACCAGTGTGGGGTGCTGTGCAGTAACACAGCCACTGACACAGTCAAAGGGAAACGGGCGTGAGTAGCTTCTGAATTTGAGTTAATAAAGAGATGAAATTGGTGAAAAATAAAATTGGTGAACTATTCATAGTAACTGGTTATTTAAGAAAATGTATCTCCCTTTTCTGTTTCTAAGTTATCTGCAAGCAGTTTCTGCGTGTACAGCACCTAACACAATGGGGTCCTTTTCCCCATCTAGGGCTCCCAGGTTTTCCAGTAATACAAATAAGTGACATATCTGTTCCTTAACTGGATGAGTCCCAAATTAACAGACTTTCAGGATATCAGGATTCATGTCTAAATTCATATTTATAAAAGTATGCATGTGAGGTTATATATTTGCTTGAGTATTTATTAAACATCATTTTCCCCACAAATATTTTTGTGAGCAAAGTCTTTTAGCATATACCCTGTACAACTGGACAGCATGAGTTATATGTACCACTTAAGCACTCAAAACAGAATTCAATAGCAAGAAGCAAACAAAACTCCTATTAGATCATCCAGTCCTTACTGTCATGCAGGTTTGTTCCGATTTATATATTTTCCAGTACTTTTACCAATTGTGTTTAAGATTCCTGAGCAATTGGCCTTTCACCACTTCCTTTGGAAGATTATTCCTCAGAGTAATAGATCTGTCAGGATCCTTTCCTTAAATTCAACCTACATTCTCTCTTTTATTTTCCTCCCTTTATTCCCCAGGTAACACACACAATGATTCCTGCTCTTGCTTAACATCCTTCAAGTGTTTGCAGAATATTGTCATAGAATCATAGAAAGGTAGGGCTGGAAGGAACTTTCAGAAGTCATCTAGTCCTTTCCCCTGCACTGAGGCAGAACCAAGTGTCCCCACCCCAGGTTGGACAAACAGCTGTCAGGGATGTTCTTAAAAAACCTCCATGACAGGGATTCGACAATCTCCCTTGGTAACCTTCTCCAGTACTTACCTATCCTTATAATTAGAAAGTTTTTTCCTAACATCTGACCTAAATCTCCCTTGCTGCAGATTAAGCCCCTTACTTCTTGTCCTACCATCACTGGACATGGAGAGCTATAGATCACTGTTCTCATTATAGCAGATCTGAACATATTTGAAGATTGTTATCAGGTTCCCCCCTCAATCTCTTTTACTCAAGACTAAACAAACATACCCAGTCATATCTCCTCCTAGTAATTGCTTCATTTAATAAATCAGTCCCTACAGCCATTTAACTCACCCTCCCCTTCCCCCCCAAAATCCTTCATTTTGTCAGTATCTTTCTAGTAATGTGGTGCTCAAAACTGAGCACAATACTCAAGGTCTGTTTGCTTCAGAGGCATATAGACAGGGCATACTATCTCCCTGCTCTGAGACTTCGCTTCAAAACTGCTTTACCCTGTTTTTTGTACCTGTATTATATTGTTAATGCGTGTTTAATTTGTTACCCATATATATCTTCCATCAGTATTGTGAGAAACCAGAGGTGCATCTATCAATTATGTATATTTCAGATTCTTTTCCTTTCCATTGATTATTTTACATTTTTTCCAAGGTGATTTCCCCTTTAATTATTGTTTCTACCTACATGTTAATCTTTAGTTTCCTTTGCATCATTTCTTTATCCTCACTTGTGTTCAGAACTTTGAATTTAGTATCATGTGAATTTCATTAGTGTTCTGAGGGGTTTATATTTATTGTATAATATTATTACAAGAGATTTATATTTTCTGTGACTGGTGATTATAAATTTGTGCCTGCACAACACTACTTCTGTGGAATAACTCTAGTTGGGCTCTGCAAGCTTTTGGAATATAAAGCTCTATCTTGACTGTGAAAATCCACAATGTGCTGAAACGATATAGATCTCAGCCTGGGACCTAATTTTTCAAGGAAATTTACCAACTAAGTTTGACTTATCCCAGTATTAGTGGATAAAGGTAAGAATGAAAATGATCTGATTTCAGCACTCAAAAGGCCTTTCTGGGCTCAAATCTTGTTTTGGTCTGATAATTGTGCTGTAGAAGGATGAAGGGCCACACTGTTAAAGGTGTTTAGGCACCTACAGTTCTAGATAGATGCCTAGTAGGGTTTTCAAAGGTGACTAGGTGCCTACCTCCTTCTGAAATCAATGAGAGTTAAGTGCCTAGAAGCTTTTGATAATCCTACTAGATGCCGTTGGTGTCTTTAGGTTCCTATTTACACCTTTAAAAATCTGGCCTCAGGGTCTTCTTGACTCTACCATTAAATTTTAAGACTCAAAGAGTTTTCTGCTTTCACATGGAGGAAAACAGGGTTTCCAGAACCCTTGCTAAAGCCAATACACCAAGGCAATTAAAAAGTTTGACAAAGATCAAAGCACACTTAAGACCAAGCACACACACACACACACACACACAATTAGTTTGTGGCAATGACTACAGCTGGGCAAAACTTTAATGACAAATAGCATACTTGACAAAATAAATAAATAAAATCAGTTTTATGTCAACCAGAATGATTCATAATATTAGACACAATTTTGCCAAATAGGCAAAAATAAAAAAAAAGTGGTGCGGGGGGTGGGGAGGACACACTCACAAGGGGACTTAGGTGCCATTCACAAAATAGCTTGATGAGCAGACCCCCACCATTACTTTTATCCCAGTGGTTCAGGCACTCAGCTGAAATGTGGGAGAATCTGGTTCAAATCCCTGTTCTGGAGCAGGGAGTTGAACACCGGTCTCCCCCTTCCCTAGCCCACAGGTTATAGAGTCAGTACTGGATTTACAATGGCACTACCGGTGCCATGGCATCAAGCCCAGGCTCCAAAGAGCCCGCACCTCAGCCCGCTCTGCTTGGGCTGCACTCCAAGGCCCTGCCAGCTTTTCTCCACCCCTGCCTCCACCTCCTGCCCACCGCTCTGCCCTCTCCTGTTGGATCGTAGGCCAGTCGAGGGCTCCTCTGCTCCCTGGCTGCAGCTGGGGCTGAGAGAGCTGGAGCCCCCGACCACCTGCAGCTCCCCGCTGCCAGAGGCTGACCCCTCCTCCCCATCAAAGCTCCCCGTGCCGTGGCCAAGGGCTGACCCCCTCCCCCACAGCTCCCCACGCCGCAGCCAGGGGCTGCCCCCCCCTCCCCGACCACCGCATGCTGCTGCCAGGACTGGGGCTGACCCCTCCCCCGCCCCAGCTCCCCACACCGCTGTCAGGGGCTGGGGTTGGCCCTAACCCCCCCAAGTTCCAATCTACCTGGGGCTAGTGCTGACCCCCCAAGCCCTGCTGCCTGACACCTCGCGTTGCCACCCCCACACACACACTCACACGTTCCTCCACATTCTGCTAGGGGGGCGCACCGGACTTTTTTGGTAAACTAGGCGTTTGTTCATTTGCCCTTGCCACCTGATTAGCTGGCAAGAGCAAATGGGATAAATGCCCGTTTTTGTCAAAAAAAGTCAGGATGGACGAGACAGAGCTTAAAAGGGAACTCTCCCAGCTAAAAGGGGACATATGATCATCCTATCTCCAGGCTACTGGGTCCTGAGGGAGTCCGGCCAGGGTGGGGGCAGACCCTGGCCTGGCTAATCACGCCACTCCCGAGAGGCCGGAATTATTTCCTCCCCTGGCACTGGACCGGCCCCGGCCATGTTGCCTGCTCAGTCTGGCAGACACTATCACCTTCCAGCAGGGCCGGTGAGTGTGGCCGGGGGCAGGTGTGAGGGAGTGAGTCTCTGGAGGTGTGTGTGGGGCTGCTGGCCAGTGGGGAGTCTCTTTGGGGGGGTGGGGGAGGTCTGTGTGTTGGGATGCTGGGCAGTGGGGGGTCTGAGTAGGGTGACCAGATGTCCCGATTTTATAGGGACAGTCCTGATTTTGGGGTCTTTTCCTTATATAGGCTCCTATTACCCCCACCCCCATCCTGATTTTTCACATTTGCTGTCTGGTCACCATAGGTCTGAGTGGGGTGCTGTGTAGTTGTGGTGGTGGGCTGTGGGGAAGTGCATTGGGCAGTAGTGGTGCAGCTGTGGGGAGGTTGCTATGCAGGTGTGGCGGTGTGCAGGCTGCTGTGCATTTGTGGTGGAGGTTCTGTGTGGGGGGCTGTTGGACATAACAACACTGGGGGACGCTGGGCATAGGGAGTCGGGGGCTGTGTGGCATGGCATAAACCCACCCCCAAGGGGAAAAGGCACGCTGGGAGCACAGGGCTGGGTGGGCCAGTGTGTGTCTGGCAACTGCCAGTTTGTATACAGTGCCCTTGCACTGGGGCCAGCCCCACCATGCTATGCCCCAATGCCTCTGGCTGGCCCCTTGCTCTGGGGACTGACCTCCCCACGCCATGCTCCTTTGCCCCATATTCGGTGCCAGGCCCATAAAAAGTTAATCCGGTCCTGACTTTCTGTCCCTTTGACTATGCTGTAGTATTTTATACACAGTGGGCCAGCTTCAACCGGGAAGACTGAGAGACCTGCTCCCAGAATTCCCAACAGCCTGATGATGAGATCACTCACCTAGGATGGAGGTGATCTGGATTCAAACCCTACTACAGAGCTGAAATTTGCACCTGTGTCTCCCGTATACTCACTGAGTGCCCTAACCACTAGGTTACTGGGCATGGAGTGGAAAGCACCTCCTCCTTGAATCTCTCTATTTCCTTTGCTTTAATTTTAAAAAGGTTGAAAATGCTCAGAAAAAAAATGTTTTGTTGTATGTTGAAGGAAACATTTGTTCAACCTTAAACACAATTTGTCTACTTTTCCAATTAACCAAAAATTCTGAAAAAAAAAAAAATCAGGTTGAAGTAGAACAGAATTTTTTGAATTAATTTAACTTCTTTTTGGATCTGCCAATAAACCAAATAATAATAATAATTTATTATTATTTGGCCAGTTCTAGTGATGACAGACAACTACACACTTGCAGATGCATTTGGTGAAATTTATACAGGATGGGGAACTGCTTGACAGAACAAAGGGACAAGATCCTCAAAACCTCTCACTAGAGAGAGAGGTTATAAAATGAGCAAGACAACATTCATACTGCACCCTTCTCAATGAGGACCAGGCAGGTGTGCGTGCGTGCGCGCGCGCACACACACACACACACATGGAGTGCTGAGTAGGGCTGGTCAAAAATTGACAGAATTTGAAATGGGATGACATGTACTTAATGCTTAAGTGCTTTGCTAGAGTGAGAGCAGACTGCTCAGCATCCTTACAGGATCAACATTATGACCAGAAAAAATTACAATTAAATACCTCCAGTCATGCAATATAATACCCTAACTAATCAAGGAGCAATATCAGGCCAGGCCTGTGTGGTAGAAAAGGTAAGGGCTTTGCTAAGATATTATTTATTCCTTCTCATCTGTTACCTGTCCCTAATATGCTTCCTCTCTGAGAGATTCAAAGCTTCATCATTATTACTGATGAAATTCAGATCTGGGTTTAGGTTTTTAACACTTCAAAATGTGGCAGTGGGTTTGGATCAGCAGGTTTGGTCCAGCATGGGTAACATTTTCACAATGTGATTCTGTATTTGGGTCTGAATTCTGAACACATTCAGTGTTGTTGGGGTTTTTTTTTTGGGGGGGGGGGAGGGTTTAAAATATGGCACAATAGAAGGAAAAGAAACAAGACTAAGGGAGGGTCTTCACTACGGG